>NW_019268532.1:3051508-3083956 GCF_002738365.1 Cucurbita moschata
TTTTTTTTTTTTTTTTTTTTTTCTTCTTTTAACACTTTTCATCACTAATTGCACACATGATACTACAGGTAGTTCCGTATCTCTTAAAGTTCCTTGACAACCTTACAAATATCTATGTGAGGTTCAACCGCAAGAGACTAAAAGGCCGTACTGGGGAAGAAGACTGCCGGATAGCTCTTTCTACTCTGTACCATGTATGGGACATATTTTTCCTATATTTAGATAAATGATTGTCCAAGTCTGCATATGTGGTTTCTGATTCTCTATTCTGTTTTTTTATTGCTATTGGTATCTCTGTAAATTAATATGAAATGCTGTACATGACATGCTAGTTTTAGTTTTAGAAAACGAACATGGCATTTTAACTGTCAGTCTGTTATTTCCTTGTTGATTCTAGTTTCTATTCATTCTTAACACCCAATACATTGTGTCTTCAGGTCCTTCTAACATCTTGTAAGGTCATGGCGCCATTTACACCGTTTTTCACTGAAGTTTTATATCAAAACTTGCGCAAAGTTTCTGATGGGTCTGAGGAAAGCATTCATTATTGCTCTTATCCTCAAGAAGGAGGAAAGGTATTGATTATCATTAAACTTCTGGAAATTATTTCCTGGGTGGCTAGGTTTAACAGGGCACTTCTCTTATATAGAGGGGATTGGGCAAGGAAAAGGATCATCCATCCAATGTAGGTAAATATTATGGAGATAATAAGATCATCCACAATTAAAAGACGACTCACTTTCAGCCTATTTCTGCATACAAATTGGCCCATCTCCTGACCTCCAATTGGAATACTTGAGAGGAAGGGGGGCTGTATCTAATTTCTGATGTCAAAGAATTGAAAACCATTTTTGTAACCTTGGGTTCCTGTCATATTTCAAAGGATTGTATTGTTCTGTTCGTACACTGAATGACAAAACATTACGAAACCTGTTAGAAGTTGAACGACATTAAGCTCTTTACTCGTGCTTCAGAAATCATAAACAAAAAAAAGTGTTTGTGCCTTTTGTTTTTCTTTCTAATGTATAAAAAGAACAACATCCACACCTACCTTGATTTGAACATAAATTCTCACGAATGCATATTATTCAAACTGCTTCCAATTTTATTTCTTATTCCTGTTTTTCACTATTCGATATTCCTCATTGAGTGCTTAGAGAGGTGAAAGAATTGAAGAAAGTGTTACGAGGATGATGACAATTATTGATCTTGCTCGCAACATTCGGGAGCGTCATAACAAACCTCTTAAAACACCTTTGAGGTATGCGTTCACTTTCCCGAATTTCTATAATCTACTATGCATATGCTTCTGCTTCTCGCTGATTTTTTTTCTATATCCTCTTCTTTGCCATCTCTGATTCTGTAATCTCATCAGAGAAATGATAGTGGTTCATCCTGATAAAGATTTTCTTGATGACATAGCCGGAAAGCTAAGAGAGGTATCTATATCTTTTCTTTGATTCGGCGTTCTTATTTTTTATGGGGGTCGAATCTTATACCATAATCCATTTTGTAAGGATGTTAATTAAGTTTATTATCACAATGAACTTGGAATGTCTAGTTTCTCATATAACATAAATATTTGTGTTAATCCTTTTTTTTTTTTTCTCTCTGTTTCTGCTTAATATTATCTCTTTGTTCCTCAACTACTTGTTTATGGCCTATCTGTACCTAATTTTTCTGCAGTACGTTCTAGAGGAATTAAATATAAGATCTCTTATCCCATGCAATGATACATTGAAGTATGCATCTCTCCGTGCTGAGCCAGACTTTAGGTACTGAAAAATTTTCCTTTTGAAGTGATTATTTTCTCTGTCCAGATGTTTGAACACGATTGTTCTATTCTAGTTTATTGGGAAAGCGTCTTGGAAAAGCTATGGGAGTTGTGGCAAAGGAAGTGAAAGCAATGTCACAGGAAGATATCTTGGCTTTTGAGAAAGTGGGAAATGTCACAATTGCTACCCATTGTTTAAGGTTATCTGAGATAAAGGTATCTATTTCTCTTTCGAAATGTACTATGATCTCTGGTTGAGTAGCACAAGTGTTCATGAGGCCTAATTACAGGGGTGTTTATATGTATGTGTATGTTGAGATACATATGTTTTTGGTATCCCTTGTCCTATGTAGCCATCTAATATTAGATGTCTGTTAATTGAGCTTCTTGGAAGCGGCACTTCTAATTACCTATGCATACCTCGATCATATTATTGAGAAAGAGTGATGTTTGGTTGGGGAGGAGAACAAAACATCCTTTATAAGGGTGTGGAAACCTTCCCCTAGCAGATGCGCTTTAAAGCCTTGAGGGGAAGTCCGAAAGGGAAAGTCTAAAGAGGACAATATCTGCTAGCGGTGGGCTTGGGTCGTTACAGGTGGGCTCTAGACCCATGGTGTATGAAGAATTTAGTTTGTTAAGCAACGTTGTTATTGCTGATATATCTTACTTTCTTTGTGCTCTGGGGGAAATTGAGGTGTCATGGTGTAGTTGGTTATCATGTTGGTCTGTGCTCTTGGGGGCGGGCCATCTTTTTCGACCATTATTTTTTTATTTTGAAGAACTATTTAGATTCTACTCATTACTAACTTACCCTGGAATTCACCGTTATCTTAAGGTTGTCCGGGATTTCAGACGACCCGATGGTATGACAGATAAGGAAATAGATGCTTCTGGAGATGGTGAGAAATTTTAACAAATCAATGTTATTTAACCATCTAAGGGTCTTAAATCTCACTTTTTTCTTGTACTTCATTTTAGGTGATGTACTTGTGATTTTGGATTTACGTCCAGACGAGTCTCTATTTGAGGCCGGTGTCGCTCGTGAGGTATCTTGCACGTTCCTTGCTTTTGATCTCTATATATGATTTTTAATCTCCCTTGAGTTCGGGTCGGTGACTTAGCCACCCCATGGTTTTACTCACGAGTTCTTTGAATGAATTTATATTTTCTATTTAGAGAAAGTTGGACGTTGTAGCCGGCATCCTTTGTCGAATTGTTAGCCAAATGCTATGCATTGATACATTTTGTTATGGCAGTGTGGTATCGGTAGCGAAATTTCGTAAGAATTCTGTTATATCCTAACTAACTAGTTATCCATTTTTAGATTGTTAATAGAATCCAGAAGTTGAGGAAGAAAGCTGCCCTTGAACCTACTGACACAGTAGAGGTGTATTTTCGATCACTAGATGACGATATTTCAGTAGCCGAGCGAGTGCTACGTGCACAGGTCAGTAGCAAGCTGCCTATTTTTTAACCTACAATCTCAGCTACTTTACATCTTAAATGTCCTCGGTCCATGACTAAATGAGCTGCACTCGTTCGTAGGAACTATACATAAGTGAGGCGATCGGTTCCCCCCTGCTTCCATCTGCTGTGTTGCCTTCATATGCAGTAAGTTGCATCTCATGTTCTATAACATGTTGCCCCTTTATAGTGAATGATATTAATATTGGCGTTATTCCTTATCTTGATTTGATATTATAAAATATTCAATAATTTAAACGTTTTGTAAATTAAAAACCTTCGAGTTTGACAATAACATTAGTCAATGAGTTGCATTAGAAAAGAAGTTTGTTACGGTCTAAGCCCACCACTAACAGATATTGTCCGTTTTGGTCTGTTACGTATTATTGTCAGCCTCACAATTTTAAAACGCGTATCCTAAGGAGAGGTTTTCACACCCTTGTAAGGAATGTTTTGTTCCCCTCTATAACCAACGTGGGATCTCACAGTCCACCTCTTTTGGGGGGCCAGCGTCCTAACTAGCACACCGTCCGGTGTCTGGCTTTGATACCATTTGTAACGGCCCCAAGCCACCGCTAGAAGATATGGTTCGTTTTGGCTTGTTACGCATCGCTGTCAGCCTCACAGTTTTAAAACGTGTTTGCTAGTGAGAAGTTTTCATACCCTTATAAGGAATGTTTCGTTCTCCTCTCCAACCGACGTGGGATCTCACAAGAACCAAATATGGGCTATAATCATTTTTCAGTAGCTCAAATACATTAAAATGATCCACCGAGTTTTCATCTGTTACCATATTCAATCTATCCATGGTTGCTGAAGAAATGTTGCGTCTAAATCATATTGACGATACGAGTTTATGGTTTTTCGAAATTTGCAGGTCACACTTGCTGAAGAAAGTTTCCACAACGTAGCCGGGATTTCGTTTTCGATTATCTTGGCCAGACCAGTACCAGTGTTCAATTCAGATTCTATAACTGCTTTATATGAAGGTATATAGTATCTCTTGCTCTCTCGCTCTCCTTTCCCTCGTTCTCTCTCTCTTTCTTATGCTCATGAGAATGGTTTTAGGTAACGAGAAATCAGCCCGAGCACTTGAAGTTTACTTTTTATCAAGAGATCTCTCCAACTTGAAGTCGGAGTTCTCCTCCGGAAATGGCAAGGTTTGTTTTAATTTGGCAGGGCCTAAAAGCTTAATGTTCCTCTTATTTATGCCAACTTTTTACTGAGTGTATTAAACTGTTGAGCTTGTTTTGGGTGAAACAGATTAGGGTGGATTTCATCGATGGCCAGCCGGGTGTGGAGGTGGTATTGGGGGAGCATGTTTTCTTGACGGCCGGTGACCAGTTTTTGAAGGCCAAATCTTCTTAGAACTCAATTTTGTACATCTCCTGGTCATTACTTCGATTTATTTATTGTTGTTGTTGGATGATGAAAGTCTCACATCGGCTAATTTAGTGAATGGTTTAGGGTTTATAATCAAGGAATACTCTCTCCACTGGTATGAGACTTTTTGGAGAAACCCAAAGCAAAGCCATGAGAGTTTATGCTCAAAGTAGACAATATCATACCATTGTGGAGAGTCGTTTTGTCTAACAGTTGTTACTACATGGGAAAGAATTAAATTCCCCAAGGTGAGAGCTCACAATTTTGTATTTTTTTAGCTTTGGAAATATCGAAGAGAATTGTACTATTTTTTTTTCTCCCTAAATTAAAGTAATTAATTTGGAAGTCAAGGTCTACTACAGATTGTTCTGGTTGTACTTTATTTCAAAGAATATGTGAGTGAGCATTGGGAATCATGATGATGTGAAGAAGAAAAATTAATCCTATTGAACTCAGATGCTTATTTTTCTTTACAGTTGTAATGAAATATAACAGTATTCAGAAGTGAAGCATTATCTTAAAAGTGATAATAATCTTCATATAATATCAAACTACTGTGGGCAAACCTCATATATATTGTGTAATTTCTTTTCAGCAAAATTTACTCACAGAAGAAGGAAAGTCTTATCCTTCCTGCTTTTGCTCAACTTCTGGTATCACAGTTTCTTGCAAATCTATTCGACCTGAGCCATCAGTGAAGGTTGCTATTAAAGAAAGAAAGCAGCTAGAAACCAAGGAAAAAGGGAAAGGGAAGGAGAAGAAAACCATACCCAACAAGGAAACTAGAGACGGTGTTTTCCATGACATGTTCGAATGAATTTCTGTACCTACAAATTTATATTTGTGTTAATATGTTATTGTTTATTATTATCTACAATAATGTCTCTTCTAACTTTCGAGGCAAACTGTGTATGCATAAGTTTTGAGTATAGCTCAACTAGTTAAGAAGTTGAACCAACAGAGGAACACGACTCTCCACAATGGTATGATATTGTCCACTTTGAGCATAAGCTCTCGTGGCTTTGTTTTGAGCTTCCCCAAAAGGCCTCATACCAATAGGGAGAATATTATTTGTTTATAAACTCATTATCATTCACTAAATTAGCCGATGTGGGACTTTCATCATCCAACACCTCCCCTCGAACAAAGTGCGCCTCCCCTTAATCGAGGCTCGACTCCTTTGGAGTCCTAGTCATTTTTTACTGCCTTCGAGGAAGCTTAACTCCCTTTTTCTTTTGGAGTCCTTTGTTTGATATTTGAGGATTTACGAATCTATTGACACGACTAAGTTTAGGGCAGCCTTCGAGGAAGCTTAACTCCTTTTTCTTTTGGAGTCCTTTGTGTGATATTTGAGGATTTACGAATCTATTGACACGACTAAGTTTAGGGCATGGCTCTGATATCATGTTAGAGGAACATGACTCTCCACAATGATATGATATTGTCCACTTTCAGCATAAAAGCTCTCATGGCTTTGCTTTGGGCTTCCCTAAAAGGCCTCGTACCAATGGAGTATTCTTTGTTTATAAACCCAGGATCATTTCCTAAATTAGTCGATGTGGGATTTTCATCATCCAACGCAAAGAAGTGATTTAAAGAAATGACATATATAGTTCAATGTACCTGTACTCTCAAGTGATTTGACGTTTGACTTCTTAAAAGTAAATCCAATGAAATTGGTATCTTTTGAAGTTAGCATCTGAAACAAAAAAGAAGAGGTTGAAGGAAAGTGGAAATGGCATAAAATGGGCAATCGAGCAAAAAGTACGCAGCTTAAGGAATAAAAAAAATAAAAAGAGGTGCAACTATCAAACTATTCCCCCCCACTAAGTCCCCCCAGTTTGAATCAAAGAAAAACAGACGAGTTATGGAAGTACCCAATACTTTGCAAACAGAAAGTAGAGTCACGGTCAACAAGAAATCAATAGGCCAAACACACATCACCAAATGATGTTAATCAACAAGTTCTCACAGAAGATTAAAATTGAAGTGTGAAGCAGAGATAATAGCTTAGCAATAAAGCATTCCAACTTATCAAACGCAAGCACCATTCCACAATCATTCTTGCTAGAAAAGTACGTTATTACCTTCCTCCAAGGGCCAACAGTTGGCATATCTGATGGAGGGTCTTGAACCTACATTTTGGGGAAAGGGAAGGAGAAGAATTTTAGTACAATAAACTTTGAGCAAAAGATTAAGAAAGATTAGACGTGGCAAGTAAGGATTTTCAAGTTCTATTTCTACACCTCAATGGAGGTTTAAAAACTTATGTCAAAAGGAGTACATTTCACAGTATCCGTAAATTACGACAAAGGAAGACAAAGAATCCCATGAAGAACTCACACCATGAGTACCTGTAATTGAAGGTAGAGATGAAATTTCATACTAAGACAATCTAGATATGTTATGACTCAGTAACAATTCTTTAATCTTTGGCAGATTTGGAGCTAAATAGGAAGTGAAGGGGTCAAACTATCAATTGTATGCAAGGTTTATTGTCATGCTCACTTCAGGAAATTTCTCAAAGTTCTGAGTGTCTAGTTCTCCTGTGACAGTTGGTTTGTACGCAGCTTCCATTTCGTACAGCTTATCCCAATGAATCCCTTTGAACCATGGATGTGCCTATCAGAATAATTAATCAGATGAAAATTACCTGCTAAAAATAAAAGATGAACTCTTTGATCTTTCTTTCTTTTTTTTTTTCAATTTGAGAAACTCAATGAAATCTTTCATTTGTACTTTGTAATAGAACAAATAAAAGCTATTACTCTCCATTCTTGACATAAGTTAAAAGGAAATGTTTTCTTTGTCTGGCTTACCTTTATTTCCTCTACTCCTCGAGTTCCCAACCTGGTTTCAACATCACATAGCAAGTGAATGATAAGATCCTTGGCTTCCTCTGAGATTTTCGGTTCCTCGGGAAATTTCAGGCAAGTTCTCCAATTTATTATCTGAAAGAAATCCATATGAACGACTGTATACATCATAAACCAGAAACAAAATAGCCTACATTGCTGAACAGATTTTACCTTGCGGAAAGTCATCCTTGGATCATCAGAACAAAAAGGAGGATAACCAGCCAGCATTTCATACATAATAGCCCCTAATGACCACCAATCACACTCCATCCCATATCCTTTCTTAAGCAATACTTCAGGTGCCATGTAATCCAGGGTCCCAACAGTTGAAAAAGCCTGGAGATAAATAGCGTGATTATGAACCTAATAATGTTTGAACAAAGAAGGAAATGATAAAGCAGATGATAAATCCAATACCAATGCACGGCGATTACGCTTCCACTGTTGAATTTGTTCTTTTGGCATCATCCATTGGGATCCATTAGTGTCAGTATGACCTTGACCTTCACTTTTGGCCTGCTGGGCTGTTAAATCTTCGTCATTCAAAAGTATACTTGAATACTTATCATCCAGAGGCTTGCACAAGCCAAAATCTGAAAGCTTCAGATGGCCATTCTTATCTAGTATCAGGTTATCTGGTTTTATATCCCTGTAAGCCAAGTACTGTTCAAGTAAGAGTAAGCCCCAATATTTACTTGAATATAGAAGCATTTAATCATCTGAATTCAAGATGAAGAATATGACTCTTGGAAAAAGCTCTTATGTCAATGTAAAAATGGGATATACCTATGTATATAATTGTGCTGATGAATTGAATGAATAGCTAAAACGCTCTCTGCTATGTAAAAGCGAGCAACATCCTCCGACAGAACGTCTTCTCTCATTAGTAATGTCATAATGTCACCGCCAGGTAAATACTCCATAATAAGGTATAAGAATTCAGAGTCTTGAAAAGAATAGAAGAGTTTTACAATGCATCGACTATCAACCTCTGCAAGTAAATTCCTCTCGGATCGAACATGCTCAACCTGGAACATGTAAAAGAAAGAAAATACGCCATTAGATACGTGTATGTGTGTTGTATGTACAGGAAAGGATAGACATTTCATTGATATGATGAGATACATAGATAGGAACTCATCGAGAAATGAACACTACTGAAAAGCCTTCCAGAATATGACATTAGAAATTCTATGATCCCAATTATTTGTGAAATATATTCCGAACTCATGAGCAAGCTCATTTCTTCACATTCTCCGGAAGTTTCCATGTAAGCAAAAGTTTATGTATTCGCTAAGCTACTTTAGTGGCTTAAGAATCATATCAAGTGAATTCATATTCTTCATGATCATAGTTTTATCTGCAACCATACATACTTACGCACCAATATCTGCAACCATACATACTTACGCACCAAAAGAACTAACATTCCAAAATTCTTCTTGTGGACGCGCTGATTATACTACTAATGCACTATTAGGAAGCCAACGCAAAGGCGTTTCTTGAGCAGAGGTGTATGTTTGATTGAGTACAGATACAAGTACATAACATTCCAAATTCACCTGCCCACGGCTAAGCATCTCTGATTTCTTCAGCTTCTTCATGGCAAAAATTTCCCCAGTTCCCTTTGCACGACATAATCTAACCTGCATATGTATCGTAAATGAGAGCAGATACGAGAAAATTCTTAGGGCAATCCTGTCCCAGTTTTAGTAGAACTGAATCGTCTAGCTTAACCAACAAGCAAATAAGCAATTGTTCAGACAAAAAATTGAAATGAAGTTCAAGCACGGCGATCAGAGTTCAAGTTTCTGCAAATAGCATTTTCCCATATACCTCACCAAATGCACCTTTACCGATGACTGTTAATTGTTCAAAGTCATCAATTCCAACTTTACGTCTTTGCAGTCTCATAAATTCTGTTTCTCTGCGTTCCAAATTCCTCAACATCTCTTCCTGTTCTTCAGCTGATACCTGAGCTTCTTGCGCTCTTCGTTGAAGCGTTCTCCGTCTGGAAACACAAAAACACAAAATAAACATCGTCATGCTTAGATTTTCCGCAATAATTACGGAGTTCTAATAGAAATCGACACTTTCCACAATTTCTTCTCAAAGTCTCCTCAAGTCCACAAAATTCACAGCAGACCATAAAACTAAACTCGCCATCAGTCAATCAGAAAATTCACCACAAACAAAAAACTCCAGCACAAAAGCTCCTCTACAACGAAATATATCTTACCTCTCTTTGCGATCCTGCAGACCTTGGAGATAATTCTTGTAATGATTCTCTATAAACTGTTTAGCAGCGGCGGCTTTCTGCCTGGTCACCGGAGACGAAACAGACACATCAGGTCCCAAATCAAAGCCGCTCCGATCCGGCTTCAAGTTCAGAGCCCCAAGCCTCACAGTTCCATCACCACCATCCATTTTACTCCGCTATAAACTAAAACAACGTCAATTCAATCCGCAAGCTCCCATTCGCCCAAAAGCCACGAATCCAAACAAGTATAGAACCACCTTCTTCCTTGCGCACTTCAAGAAACAAGAGAGAGAGAGAGAGAGAGAGAGAGAGAGAGAGATCTACGGAAGACAGAGCGAAGACAGAGAGAGTAAAATAAAAAAAAATAAAAAGAAAAGATAAACAACGAATTGGCACACGCACAATGAATATACACACGTGTGTGTATATATATATATATATATGGATTGCAATTCTGTCCTTTATATTTATACTATTTGGCTGTGGGGTTCCGAAAATTAATAATAATTTTTTTATTTTTTATTTTTTATTTTTTTAATTTGTTTTTCCGTTGCTTTCTGGGGAATTGAGTGGGATCTACGCCATCGTTTTCCTCGCAATTTTCCGAAATTCTTCCAAAAACCCAAAAAATAAAATTAAATAAATAAAAAATGAGGGGAAGAATTTGGAATATGAAAAGTAAAAGGGTCTGCCAATAAAAAGCCACATGTGTCGGCGGAGATCTATGCAAGCCCAAATCCCGGAGTACTTGTTATACAGCGCGTGTGTTCTTCACGCGCCTTTTGAAGTGGGTTTGGTGTACGGATGGTATGTTGTGAGATTCACGCGGGGGGATGGAAGGTGGGTGAGAGATAATAAAATGATTTTGTTTGAGGGAGGGAGGGGGGTTGATAAGTTGACAGGTGGTATCATGGAATTTGGGAGAAACCGTGACTTTTGTTGTAACTTCTTCGTACAATGTACTTGCCAGCCCATTGTTGGTTGTCAAAGATGGTCGCATTATAAACGTGCCACGTGTACCCTTTATTTTTAGTAAATACTCAAATGTATTATCTTCAATCTTTTTTTATTTATATATATATATATATATATATATATATATATATATATATCGAAACTAAATTAACTAATAAACAAGTAAATATATATTTTTTTCTTTTTTCTTTTTTCTTTTTTCTTTTTTGTTTATGAAATATTATTAAATTTATTTAGATGTTTTATATTTCAATCTCCGCGAATTCTCGATAGGGAATCTTTGCCCTGGCTCGGAAAAAAAATTCACAAGATGGTAATTGAAATAGGAAATAGGGACGAGGACGAGGACGATCCCGACCCCATTCCTCACTCTACCTCGTAAACATATCTAGTTAACATGTAGAAGTCGAAGATTTAATCATCAGCTTTAACAATGATAATAAGTGTATTTATCGAATTAGCTATATTTAATTTACATTTGTTTACAAAGGTCAGTGGGAGATTAGAGCCTCTAACCTTTTTATCTTGGATTAAATTATGCTAATGTTCTGATAATATTGTTTTATTAATATATTAAGAACATCGACATAATATAGAATATGAAATTAGAAAAGAAGATAGGTTTAAAACAAAAGGCTAATATATTTATTTACTTCATGAATTAAGCTAATATATTTTGATGTATTTTATGTAAGATAGATTGAAACACGAAAATGATAATAAATAAAAAATAATTAAATTATTAAAAAAGTACGTGGTTGAAGTTTTATTTTTATACTTCTAGGTAAATTAGGTGAGATCCAAGGGGATTAAGATCTAAAAACACTCTCGAACCACAAATATTCACCAAAATTTAAACTATACTAAGAATAGAATCAAAATTAAGTATAAAAAGTGAGGGTCATGGATGAACGAACATAGAAGCAAAGATCAATTACGAAATAGAAGGGGAGAGTGATAAGAGCTTTACTGGGAGGGCATTGTGTCTGTACAAGTAGACACATTTAATTCATTTATACATTGCTTCTCTGTCTATTTGCACAGACACAAAGGGTCAAAATGGTTTTGTTGAAATTATCAATCTTGTTGTGTATGATGTTGTTTAGCCCTTCCCTTTCAGGAGCTACTTCTCCTACAAATATATTTATCCTTGCCGGTCAGAGCAACATGGCTGGTCGAGGTGGGGTAGAGAACAATACAGAGGGGATTCTTGTGTGGGATGGGAAGGTCCCATTAGATTGTCAATCCGACCCATCCATCCTACGGTTGAACCCTGAGCGCCAGTGGGAGATAGCACATGAACCTCTCCATTTGGGGATTGACATCGGCAAAACTCCAGGGATTGGTCCAGGAATAGCATTTGCTCACGAGTTCATAGCTAAAGCTGGAAAAAAGGCAGGCGTCGTGGGTTTAGTTCCTTGTGCTAGAGGTGGCACTTTAATTGAACAATGGAGTAAAAACCCTAGCAATACTAGTGCAACTTTTTACCAAAATTTCATTGAACGAATTAAAACATCAGAAAAAGAAGGTGGGGTTGTGCGTGCTTTGTTTTGGTATCAGGGAGAGAGCGATGCGGCTATGAGTGACACTGCTCATAGATACAAAGACAACTTAAAGAAGTTCATCACCGACATCCGCAATGATATAAAACCTAGATTTTTACCTGTCATTATTGTTAAAATATCCATGTATGACTTTTTTATGAAGCACGATACTCATGATTTGCCAGCAGTGAGAGCAGCTGAAGATGCAGTCCAAAAAGAGCTTCCAGACATCATTACTATTGACTCGTGGGAGTTGCCTATAAACTTTACCACATATGAAGGCTTTAGCTGGGATCATGGTCATTTTAATAGTGCAACTGAGATTGCTTTGGGTAAATGGTTGGCTGATACCTATCTCTCCCACTATGGTCATTTACTTTGATCCTATTATGTGTCATTCTTTAATCCCTATTGATTGATCTATTATTCTATCTCAATAAAATCTTCATTTCTCTTGAATTATTATGGTAGTTTTTGTTACCTATGTCAACAAATTGTCTTTTTGTTACCTAATTCTCGAGCAAAATAAAACAAAACCAAATTAGAATTTTATTTTAAGGGTATTTTTTATACATTTTTTATAATATTGAAGTTATTTTTTAATTTAACTAAAAGAAAATTATTTCCAACTCAAAGATATGTGATGTCTCACATTGGTTGGGGAGGAGATCAAACTATAAGGGTGCGGAAACCTTCCCCTAGCATTTTAAAGTCATAATATCTGCTAGCAGTGGATCTGGGCCGTTACAAATGGTATCAGAGCCAGACAATGGACGATGTGGCAGCCTTCTCATTCTCCGAAGGGGTAGACACAAGGCGGTGTGCCAGTAAGGACGCTGGCCCCAATGGGGGGTGGATTTGGGGGTGGTCCCACATCGATAGGAGGAAGCTAGTGGAAGATTTCCACACCTTTATAAACGGTGGTTTGTTCTCCCCAACCAATGTGGAACATCACAATCCACCCCCTTTTGAGGCCCGAAAGGGAAAGTCCTTAAGGGGAAGCCCGTAGATCCTAGGCTACATGTAGTGAAATTTTCACAATTTTAGTGTCATTCAAGAGGTCCATAAAATGGTCCATAAAAAGCCCAAAATCACTGGTCCAAATAAAATCAGGTCCATAAAATGCTCTTAAATTAAAAAAAAAAAAAAAAATACTTTTATTACTAATATTGACAGAAAATATTAGAAGCTGGTAAATATGTGATACAAACGAGAGAACGAGAAATACAAATGGATATCACATACATAATTATAATTAATATTGGTGTGGTCTTTCAAACCAAATCGAGATGGGGTCGGAGCCCCAATGAATGTGCGCCACGTTTATTTATTTATTTATTTATTTATATTTTCCAAAAAAAGAAAAGATGATGGAAGCAAGGATTTTATAACAATATTTATTTATATTGCCCATTTACAGGTAAGAGTTAGGTGGGAAGATCCTGTATTTTATTTATTATTTTTTTTTTTTCCAAACCTTCCCCTCTTTAACTATCCCACGTTCCCATTTATCCAATCATTAATTTTAACTTTATTACCTTCATAAATAATAATAACTCAAACAAAAAAATAAATTATTGTGATTTATTATAACTTTAATTCAATTATCCTATAAAATACCAAATTTGGAATTTAAGCCATATTTTATTTCAATATATTTTATCCTCACTTTATAATGCTCACCGGAAAGGTGAATTCAAGCTTCAAGCTTATGACCTTTTGGTGAATATTATATGCTTTAAAGTCGACATCTTATCGACATATATTGTAGTATAAATAATTTTTAAATTATAGTTTTTTCATTTCAATTAAACTAAAACGTTGAAGGTTTGTTACATGGGTCGAGAGTGGGAACTGCTGCTTTTCTGCTTTTCGGTATGCCTCTAGGAATCTATGGTACTTTCAACTTCATGATTGTATTCCTTAAGTTATCATACTCTTATATATATTTGAATTAAAAAAAAAAAAAAACTTCTGACTACACCTCTAATTAATTATTAAAATTATTTATAGGATGAAAAACATTTAATAAAATTTTGATTAGAATATTCCTAAACCATTTTTAAAAAATGAAATGAATTAACAAAATATATTTTGTTTTAATATAGTGTATTATCTCTAAGAAATGATCCTGAGTTTATAATCAATAAATACTATCTTCATTGGTACAACAATTCTGAAAACTCAAAATAAAGCTATAAAAGTTTATGTTCAAAGTGGACAATACCATTCTATTGTGGAAAGTCGTGTTCTAGATTATGTAATTGTATTAAATAATAAACCATATCTTAATACTTGTGCCATTTTTTTTTTGTCACGTTTCCATATGAAGGCTCTAAATCAAGTCAATATTGATTAATATAAAAAAAACAATAATATATATATATATATATATATACACTATTTTAAGTGGATGGGGATTGAGCGTTTTGAAGAAATTGCGAACTACAGGCGCACAAATGGACAAAAATAATCACCTGTAATCAAGACCATCCCAACTATATTATTTATCCAATAAAATTATCCCACGCAATAAATAACTAAATATGAATATTCTTGAATAAAACTACATTATTTTGTTAAAATTCAAGTTGGTTGGTAGATTGAAATTCTTTTAGTCAGATCAACCCGACTAATCCAAAAACAGGGTTACTATCCAACCCAAGATATCTTACTTTTTAAAACTATTATGAATATTAAAAGTATTTGACGTTGGTAGCCGAGGTTAATGATACGTTGTGACTCAGTTGTAAAAAAAAAATTAATATTAGTATTTATAAATGGGTTCCAAAACTAATAATAATAATAATAATTTTAAAAAAAAAAAAAAGGTGGGGGAATCAAAATGATATAGTGGTCCGCGGCGTAGGAGATTGGATCTTGGGTGGATCATGTGCATGCGCTTTTTAACTGTACGAACCGCAGCACTATAAGAAAGAAAAAGGATTAAATAAAAGCAAAGAGAGGGTAAACGTGGACGGTGGAAATAGGGCCACGTTGCAGAATCCCATTGGGTGATATTCACTTCAAGGCTCATAATGTAGGCGCCCCACTTTCCCATTTATTTTAAAATGGATAATAATATTAAAAAGTATTTAAGTAATTTTAACGCAAACTTAGCTCATCTTCTTAACCTACAAATTAAAAAAAAATTCGACCAAAAAAAAAACAAAATAATAATAATAATAATAATCATAAACCATGAGAGATTGGAAGCAACAGCCGACACTTGGCGCCTCCAGAAAGCCCTAATATAGCGAAGAAGAAGGTACGCAGCCAACTTAGCTACCAGAAAAAAACAATTCGAAGGGGGGAATTTGTATAAAATAAATATATATATGTTTATTTTGGATTGTGTTTTCCCTGATTTTTAATTTTTTCTTGCTTGATTTGTGGTGTTTTTGGTAGTAGTTTGATCAGTTCTTGCTTTAGTTCATAGCTTGGATTGATTACCCCTTTGAATTTGTTGTTCATGGTGATTCTGTGTTGAACTGGACTTGTTGCAGTGAGGGATTTCTGGGTTTTTGAACTGTTGGTTTGCTGGAAATCTGTTTTGAGGAGTTCTACTGATATAAACTCCACTGATTTTGAGTATCTTTGCATGTGGGGTTTGTCTTGTAGTGATTGGAGTTTCAATCTTTGTTCGTAGGCTAAATGATCTTGAATTTCGAGTGATATTTTGGTGGTTCGATCCGATTTCGGGTTTGATTTGATCCCATTTCGTACAACTGTGAAGAGATGAATTTCAAGGATTTTGGGAGTGACCCATCTGCCGGAAACGGCGGAGGAGGTGGGCGGCCTTCTGCTAACCATCCATTAGCGCGGCAATCATCTATCTACTCGCTCACATTCGATGAGTTTCAGAGTATGGGGAGTATAGGGAAGGATTTTGGGTCAATGAACATGGATGAGCTGTTGAAGAACATTTGGAGCGCTGAAGAAATGCAAACGATGGCATCTTCTGCTGCTGTTGTTGCTGTTGCTGCTGCTGCTGCTAAAGAAGGGGCTGGTGGTGTTAATGGTAGTGGTGGGTATTTGCAGAGACAAGGCTCTTTGACACTGCCACGGACACTCAGCCAGAAGAAGGTGGATGAGGTATGGAAGGACATAATGGATGAACATGGTGGTTCTAAAGATGGGAGTATTGTTGCTTCTGGTTTGCAACAGAGGCAGCAAACTCTTGGGGAGATGACACTTGAGGAATTTTTGTTGAGAGCTGGAGTTGTGAGAGAGGATACTCAATTGAATGGAAACCCCAACAATGGAGGATTCTTTGGCAATAACAATCATATTCCAATTCAATCTTCGAACTTATTGTTGAATGTTAATGGAGTTAGAGCACATCAGCCACAACCAATATTTCCAAAGCAGCCTACTGAGACCACATATGGGTCTCAGCTGCCTTTGTCTAGTGATGGGATTATGGGGCTTGCGGATCAAAGGTTGAGCTCAAATTTGATGCAAGGCTCTGCACTGCAGGGTGGAAGGATGGGAGTGGTTAGCTTAGCAGCTGGGGCCATGCCTGTTGCAACAGGATCTCCAGCAAACCAGCTATCATCTGATGGGATTGGAAAGAGCAATGGTGATACCTCGTCCTTGTCTCCGGTGCCTTATGCGCTTAATGGAGTGCGGGGGAGGAGATGTAATGGGACTCTGGACAGGGTTGTCGAGAGGAGGCAGCGCAGAATGATAAAGAACAGGGAGTCGGCTGCTCGATCGCGGGCTCGAAAGCAGGTGATCTGTTCTTGTTCATTGTTGTTTACCACATGACTTGAATTCTTGTTGACATGCGTCTATGTGGCTTGTGTACCTGGAGTTGTGATATATGGTTATTTGCAGACTAAAACAATGTGTGAAACCAACCATTTGATGCATTTGTATACCCAACTACTTAAGCATGTCATACCATATGCTGATCTATTCTTTATTAGATGCATTCATACATGATTTTGGTTTTATACTGAGATTATGAGATCCCATATCAGTTGGGGAGAAGAACAAAACATTCTTTGTAAGGGTGTGGAAATCTCTCCCTAGGAGATACGTTTTAAAACATTGAGGGGAAGCCCGAAAGGGAAAGCACAAAGAGAACAATATCTGCTAGTGGTGTACTTGGACATTACAAATGGTATCAGAGCCAGACACTGGAGGATGTGCCAACGAAGAGGCTGAGGCCCAAAGGGGGTGGACACCAAGTGGTGTGCCAGTAAGGACGCTGGGTCCCGAAGAGGGTGGATTGGGGGGTCCCACATCAATTGGAGAAGGGAACGAGTGCCAGCGAAGACGCTAGACCCCAAATACGCGTTTTAAAACTTCTTCCTAGCATACACGTTTTAAAAACCTTGAGGGAAACCCCGAAAGGAAAATCCCAAAGAAGACAACATCTGTTAGCAGTGGGGTAGGGCTGTTACAGAGATTCTCATGTTCATGATTGTTTCTTTGCTCGTACTAGGCTTACACGATGGAGCTGGAAGCGGAGGTGGCGAAGCTAAAAGAGGAAAACCAAGAACTCCGACAAAAACAGGTACATAAGTTTGTGTATGACACAAGAGTGAGCTTGAGCTTGTTAATCAAGTAACGGGCATCACCAATTCTCAATTATTATGTTGTGTGGTTGTTGCAGGCAGAAATCATGGAAATGCACAAGAACCGGGTATGCTTTCCCCTTTGATATCTTTAGTAGTAGTGCGGGTGAAACCATTCATCAAACCATTCTACCTTTTAATACTGCAATTGTCTGCATGAGACAACCTCTGCTTTGTATTGTTGTTGATGAATTCTGTCATTTGGTTATAGGCATTGAAAGTAATGGATACACAACAAGGAACAAAGAAACGATGCTTAAGACGAACGCAGACTGGTCCGTGGTGATTTCGGAGGACGTTATCCGATCTCGGGCCAAAAGAATAATGCTATAGATGGTGGTGTACATATTCTGCTGAAGGTGTTGGATTTGGTTCTAAGTGGATCGATCATAAGGACTTCGATCGATCGCTTTCGAACGAACGCAAAGCATGCGTTGTTCGATTCATACAGCTCCTCCACCCTCCTATGGCGCTGCTGCTGCTGCGACGACGGTCGAGTAAATGGCAATCCCGAAAGCAGGATTGAAGAGGTTGAATTCATTGGCTACCATTGCCATAGGATTTGCTTTGTAATCTTTTACTTTTGACTTGTGCTTCAGTTCTAAGCTTCAGATTAGCTTAGCTTAGCCAAACTACAGCATACATGACTTGAGTTTATAAAACCTCTGAGATTCTCTTACTAGAAATTTCTATTAGGAACGACAGACATTGTGACGTGATATTGTCTACTTTGAGCATAAGCGGTCGTGATTTTGCTTTATGCTTCTCTACAAACCCTTATACCAACGGAGATCTATTCCTTACTTATAATTCCTTGATCATTCTGTACATTAGCGAACGTGGGACTCCCTCCCAATAACCAACAATTTCTCCTTCCTCGGACCCACTTTTTGACTTTTTCTTCTTCGGTCCAAATCTAGATAACCTTTACCATGTGACGAAATTTCCTCCCTCTCTTAACGGTATCGTGTACTATTTGGTCCTCTAAAAGACAGCTGCCATGGCAAAAAAAGGGAAGAAAAAATTTGTACATATAAATTTAGATTTCAGTTTATAAAAAGTTCTTTAGGGTTCGATTTTGGATGGAAACTACTCGTACTTTATTTTAAAAATACCCTTCAAGTTCATTTTTTTTTTTTTACTTTTAATACTCTCGAAATGTCTATTTATACTTCATAAATTATCTGACTGTCAATAAAAACTTTTAAAACCTTTTTATCATGATCAGAGGATATTGATGTTATTTATGAAAGTTTATAAAAACTTTTAAAAGTTGAAGTATATTTTAAAAATAATTTTATAAGTTCACGTGTATTGAGTCAAAGTCGAGAATTCAAGATATTTATTTGAGATGCTAAATTATTTTGAACGAAATCCATATATTTGGAAGAAATCTTGGCAACGATGATATTAATAGTTAAATCAAATGATATGGGTAGGACACAAAATCTCTATATGGGACCATATGCTTTTTATTCTAATTCACAATCATTTTTACGAGTGAATGAGTAGCTAATTGTTCGACATTTTCGCATTAGAAAACGTTGATACTCACAGAAAAATCCAAATATCAAAATTATCCACGTGTTTATTCCATTTTCTTAAGCAATCTTTCGATATTCAATGTTAGGAAAATATCGATAACATAGGAAAAATTAAATTTAGCCCCTTGTGTCTCAAAATTAATGGATAAGAACGGATGAACTGACTCGACAACCTACGAGTCAATCCGAAGTGCGGGTGTCTCAATTAACAAAAATCTATAGTGTTTTTAATAGTTAGCTATGATGTGGGATCATTCCCCTATTATGATCCGACAATGTGAGGATTATTAAACAGTCACCATACCTTTAATAGTAACCTACCTCGATCGACAAGAGTCCACATTTGTATTTTTTTTTTATGATTACAAGTTGATATGGATAGAGTCGTGCCATGATAGGTATGAGCTTTATAGTGCCATAAGAATACCGTGTGTGAGAATATATACAATGGTTCACACAAGTAGATATTAATTAATAGGCACGATGATCACTCCCTCCTTTATTGACGACTACTCTCTAACAAAGAATCCATTTCGATTGAACTGTTCATTATGTATGATGAGCTACGAGTTGAAACTATAATCGTTCACCTCGAATGCCTATGAATATGTATGATTTTAAAACGATTATCTTAGAACTCTCGATAATAACCTAATGAAACCTAACTCGAACTCTCCTAAGTTTACTTCTCTCAATTATTTTCACACCGGTAAAAGTTAGACCTATCTGAAAAATCTCTCACAAACAATCATGTTTTTAAATTGTGAGGCTAATGATGACATGTAACGGGTTAAAGCGGACAATATCTGTCAGCGGGGGACTTGGGCTGTTACAAGTGGTATCAGAGCTAGACAGAGAACAATGTGCCAATGTGCCAATGAATACGTTTAGCTTCCAAGGGAGGTGGATTGTGGGTCCCATGTCGGTTAGAGAGGGGAACGAAACATTCCTTATAAGGGTGTGGAAACCTCTCCCTTGACGACGATACGTAACAGGCTAATGCTAGCCGTGGACTTAGATCGTTACACACAACCCAATTAAACAGACACGAAACTTGTAAACTACTTTAAGCGTCTCAATTTTTGAAGTGGGTGTGTTTACAAAAATGGTTGTGAAGTTTGAGTGTGACACCATCATTAAAAGTGCATTAAAATGGAGTAATAAGAGTCAACATTTTGAAGGGGGGAGGCTAATATGGCAAGTAACAAGAAGGTTGTGTTTGTAGGGTTAGTAGAGCAAAGAAAAAATAAAGCTTATGAATATGATAGTTTTCCAAATGAATGTGAACCTTTTAAAGGGTTTTTATACATTAAAATTTTAATGTAAAATTCAAACCGATTAACATTATTACGAGACGTTCGAGTAAAAGAAGTGCACATAAATGAATCATGATCATTTTCGACTCGAAGTGATTATAAGGATAAAAACCCATGATTAAAAAGGCTTACACATCGTCTTTTTCGGTAACTTAAACATAAGAACTTATAAGTTAAACATGTTTGATTTGAAATAATCGTATGCTGAGTGACGACATGCAAGTGATAATAAAACATTTTTAAAAGACTTATATTAGTCTCTGTTTGATTTAAATTTATGTTATTTATTTTTCGATCTTATTATTTTAATGACTTTATTATGATTAAAATATTGTAAATTCTATGCTTTAATTAATTTAAACAAATAGTTGGAAAAATTCTTTTAAATATTTTAAAATGTAAGTCAGAGTCTGACGTGGAAAAAAGAATATTCCAATTATTACTATTTTTTTATTTATAAAAAAAAAAAAAGAAAATGATGGCCCTTTCACATTTTCAAGGTCAATCTCTTGACATGCATTTGCTTGATTTTATGGTAATATTTTTTTAATAATTAATTTATTTTTTCCAGAATTTACATTTATTTAATATTCCCATCACATGCACATTTTTCAATTAATCTTTCACTTTATTCATTATCACACCACTAACCCTAATTACTTTAATTAAAAATTATTTTAAATTTACATTCCAATTTCCATACTAAAAAATTAATTTCAAATAATTTCAACAAATATTTATTAAATATAAAATTAGAAATATTATTGGATAATTTTTTTTTTTTTTTTTTTTGGGCTAAAAATTGAAAAAATAGAAGGCCAAGTTAGGCAAGCTACTTGGATGCAGACAACTGGGACAGAGGCGCTGCCAGGGCCGCTGATAGATATGTCGGTGCTGCAGTTTTGCTCGCCGTTCAAACGGGAACGCCCCAGAGATTCTATACTTTTTCATCAATTTCTTTACCTTTCCGTTATACAAATCCAAACTATTCCTGGGTTTTTTTTTTTTTTTTTACGGGCGTTAGGAAATATGTCTCTAGTCGACGGAAACAGAGTGGTTGCTCTGTTTTTTTCTACGCTGAAGTTCGATATTAAATAAGATTCCACGAGGAGCCCATTATCCCAAGAAGTGGAACCGTTTGTTTATTCTAATCCCCAAGTGTGCAAGAACTTGGACGGATTGTTATCGTCCTTGCATACGGCTCTTTGCGATTCCTTCTCTCTTTTTGGGGATTTTAAGACTGTAATGTATGCAGGGAAGTAGAGTGAAGAAGTTGTCGGAGATGGGGTTTCGAGAACAAACGGCGTTGTCGAGACCAGCTTTCAGAGCTCGGGATTCCAGTCCTGATTCTGTCATTTATGCGCTCGAATCCAGTTTTAGTCTCTTCTCCTCTGCTTCTGCTAGTGTTGAGCGATGTTCTTTTGCATCGGAAGCCCACGATCGCGATTCCCTTATCTCTGAAATCTCTCTTGTAAATCTCATTTCCTTGTATCTTGTTCTTGCATGGATTCAAATGGGGTTGTTTATTTTCGAGTTTTTTTTGGTGGGTTCGTTTTTCTGGGTGATTTCTGAGATTAGAAACGATTTGGGATAATGGGGTTGTTTATTTCCTAGTTTGTTCTGATGGGGTTTTCGATTTTCCTAGTAATTCCACATGTTAGAAACGATTTGAGAAGATTTCTTTGTATAAACACTGTAATGAAATTAGGGTTTTGTAGATGATTGATGAACAAATATGGATGGAAAAACAGAGGTTTGATTGAAAGCTTTTGTTGTATGATTTTGATTGCAGCATTTGGCAGGGCATGATGAAGATCCAGAACAAAACAAGCCTGCACTAAGCAACAAGCACAGTCGTCTCTATACAAATGGAGAAAAAGAGAAAGGTACAGCTAGTTTTTGAGCTTCGTGGCAAAAGAATAAAAAGAAAAAAAGTAGAATCTCATACCCACAGAAACTTTTAGGCACTTCAAATTCGGTTCTAATTGGTTTTTTCCCAGTTCATAAAGATGAAAGCAATGTCGATTTAGACGACGAGAATCGAACGGTCGATTCAGCGAGGAATTCGTTTTCTCTTGCTCTTAAAGGTATTACAGATCCAACACCTTTCCCTTTCCTCGGTCTTTATCTGCAATGTTTACTTGAACTGGGTTGATTTTACAGAGTGTCAAGATCATAGATCCAGATCTAAAGCTCAATCCAGTAAGCTGGATGAAAAGAAACCTGCTTCGTTGGATCTAAACAACGCTAATACAGCTTCCTCACCTCGTTTAACGGCTGTCAAGAAGAACGTTGTAGTAACGACGCATAAGACTGCAACATTTCCAAGCCCTGGGACGCCGAGTTATCGGCACAATAGCTTTAGTATGCCAAAAGGGTGGAGTTCAGAGCGAGTGCCATTGCAGAACAATGGTGGCCGGAAACATACTAATAACCCTGCATTGCTGACTCTCAACAGCGGTAGAACGTTGCCATCGAAGTGGGAAGATGCTGAAAGGTGGATCTTTAGTCCTCTATCCGGTGATGGGGTTGTGAAGACTTCGGCTCAACGTCCTCAACAGCGTCCGAAGTCGAAGAGTGGTCCGCTTGGCCCTCCTGGTACTGCATACTATTCGATGTATTCACCTGCTGCTCCTGCCTATGAAGGAGGGACTTTTAGGAACTTCATTACAGAATCCCCATTTTCAGCTGGAGTTGTATCAACGAATGGTTTGGCTGTTCATTCTGGTGGACATGAAGGGTCCTTTCATGGACAAACAGAGCCCTCCATGGCACGCTCAGTTAGCGTTCATGGCTGCTCTGAAATGTCGGGTCAATTGTCATCAACAACAGGCTTGCAAGAAGGTAAAAGCTGCGCACTGATCATCTTATCTTGCATTATAATTACTTGGACATGTTTTCTTTGTGCAATAGTATAATGGATCTTAATTCTCGAGTAAGGACGTAGCTTAAACGTGTGGATTTAGTATCAACGACATAAGATTACTCTTGACCTTATTGTTGTAATGAAAAAGATGATATCTTGCAGGATCGAGAGAAAACTTAGCTACAGTCAAGAACTCGGGGACAGACGTTTCTCGTGTTGTTTCAAGAAGGGACGTGGCTACACAAATGAGCCCGGAGGATAGCATGCATTCATCTCCAAGGACGAAGTCATCAATCACTGCCTCCACTTCATCTGCTATGCATATGTTTGAGCTGGGAGCTGTTACTTCTTCTAAGTTGGATATCAGGGACGTGCAAGTCGATAATCAGGTCGCCACGACAAGATGGTCGAAGAAACATAAAGGGTCATTTCCTCGGAAAGATTCTCTCGACTACAAGAGGAAGAACGATGCGGATGTGGCTTCTCGTTGTCCGGATTTAGACATTCCTATCATGGGAAAAAGTATTTCAAAGTATGTCTACCTGCCTGTGTGTCATGTATCTGACTAGAACTAAATCCTACAATTCATATAAGCATACAAAATGATTGCTGACCGACTTCTCGTTGCAGGGTTAAGCGTGAGGAAGCGAAAATAGCAGCATGGGAGAATCTACAGAAAGCGAAGGCCGACGCAGCTATACGAAAGCTAGAGGTTCGAGCCTTCTATATAATTAACATTTCCTATGGTGTTTAGAAATTTAGAAATGTTGGATTATATGTAGTTTTGCTCTTGCTCCTACTCATCGAGCATCGTGCATCGTGCATCAGATGAAGCTGGAGAAGAAGCGAGCGAGCTCGATGCATAAGATCTTGAATAAACTGAAATCTGCTCAGAAGAAAGCCCAAGAAATGAGGAACTCAGTGATGGGAAACCAGTCCCTCCAAGATAACAGGACATCTTCTTTCAAGTCTCTATCTTTTAATGGAAGCCGTCATATGAGCTCCCTAAGTGGTTGTTTCACCTGCCATGCTTTTTAGTGCTGCATTCTACCAGGTGACACTTCTTTCTTGGTTAGATCTCTAATTTTCTGTCTCATGTCGTGTTTGTTGCTGCGTTTGGAGCTCGATCAACACTCGATCTCCTTTTTACATTCATGTTAAACATTTTCGATATATCCACGATCTTTTGTCGTATAGGATTAAGATTTTATCATAGCAACACTTTATGAGCCGGGTGTCACAATCCCTCGTAACACTGAGTGAGTCAAGCCAATTTGTATTTGTGTCACCTATGGCTAGGTAACGTATGCTCAAACCATTGGCCCTGATTGAGAATAAGGTTTTAGAAAACGGGGGCAGAGAGATTTTAGAGAGCGAGTTTGAAAGTAAGAATGGGAGAAGATTTAAAAGCAATGTTATATAACTATAAGCAAAAAGCAATACAACGACCTAAATAGTATATAACTTTTTGGGTAGAGAGAATTTGACAACTAGTGGCATCCTCTATATATTACATTTTGAGGCGATTTAGGTCTGACAGACCTAGACATGATTTTGCCAAACGGTCATACAAAATCAGGAGAGGAGTTGACAACTAGTCACACCCTTTTATGTACATTTTCAGGCGATTCAGGTCTGGCAGGGCTTGAAAAGTAGTCGTACAAACAAAAAATAAAATAGTAAAACAATACAACATCAAATTAAATAAAGGATTCGGTGTGACATGGGTATGTAGTCATGGTTAACACGCCCTGGATGAGCATGACCATGACCGTGACCATTGTACTCCATGTCTAGTTTGTTCTTAAACAAAAGTTTTGTTTCGATCAAAAGTTTCCATGAATGTTGATCAATGCAATCATGATCTTGTTTTGACAGATAGATTTGAGATATCAAACTGATGAATGGCGTGGGATCAACATTGTATAGATCAACATCGAACGTGGTATCGACGCAGTTTTATTGTGGCATGGTTAGCTGTTCTCGTAAAGAATTCAAGTGAACTGTGTCATTGGAGCTGAAGTAACAGAAGCTTGTGTAGCTTACTTCTATGGAGTCGAAAAGTTCGAGTTTTCGTTAACGCTTGTAACTATAGTAACCCTTCTCTCTCGTACGTTGTTTTGTGTTTAATACTAAGTTTTATTTCAAATTTATAATTTAACCTTTATTTTATATAAATATACAGTTTTTTTTTTTTCTTTTTTTTGTGTTATAAAAGAAAAAAGTTTTACACGAGTGGCCCGCACGTATAGATCTGGGAGTCACGTGCGAAACTCCAGAAAGAGAATATATAATATTATTATATATGGTTTATGGTTTATCGTACGAAGCGAAATGATTGCACGACAAAGATATTATGAAACTTTCAAAAATTGGATTTTTTCTTTTTTAATTTTTTTTTAAAATTTACCTTTTACCACTCTTTACTGTAAATAGTTATTTGAAGGGAACATTAATTTTTT
Organism: Cucurbita moschata; assembly: GCF_002738365.1. Lineage (NCBI taxonomy): Eukaryota > Viridiplantae > Streptophyta > Magnoliopsida > Cucurbitales > Cucurbitaceae > Cucurbita > Cucurbita moschata. The sequence continues at coordinate 3,077,540 of NW_019268532.1, forward strand.
AACCTTTTACCTTACCCTCAGTTAAATAATGGTTCATATTCTTACCACAAAATAATAATAAAATAATATTATATATATATATATATATATATATATATATATAAATTATTAAAAAGAATATTTTGATGATGGTATCTACTTTATAATATAACACGAGTTTAGTTAGTTGAGACATCTAGGACTGTTTATGTGACATAAACAACTCGAACTACCTGACTCTTAGTTCCTTTTTTCTAGTATAAGTCGAGTTGAATTTTTTAAGAAATGAAAATTTAGTTAGTTTTGGTATTGAAATTTGTTTGGTTAAGTCAACCCAAAATAATTTTATAATTGGACTGAATAGTGAATAGTGTACTGTTTTAAAATTGTTATGAAAATGAAAAGTATTTAACATTTGTATCCGATGTTAATGATGCTTGCTACTTGTAAAATTTTATGTTTGAGTTTCATAAGATTTTAGCTATTTGTGACATCCAAGTAAAGAAGAGGTACATCAATTAATCGAGATTGCATCTGAATGAGAGCGAATCTAGGGTACCAATAAGGTGCATCTTCTTTTTAGTGGCTCAATCGTGGAAATTCCGTAGTTAAATGTATTTTACTTGAAGTAATTTTATGTTGGGTGGCCTCTTTAAAATTTTCCTATGATACAGGTGAGTGACTAGAATGACTTGTGTTGGTCTGTGGGATAGCCTTCACACTTATAAGTGAAAGTAAAGTAATGTCGGGTCATCTAGATTTTGAATCCTTAATCGAATTTTTGACATAGATTGTTACAAATGTGAGAGAGATTCATTTTAAGATATATTTTATTGATATATATAATAAAATATGATGATACTGCTACCAATGGAATGATAGATTAAGCTTAATTCGTTCATAATCTCAGTGATATCTACCATTTTTCAGCTTTTTCAGTTGGATTTATTAAACTATATTAATGGGATCTTTCTCATTCGAATGTGATATCAGGTCATTCAGGTACCTTTTCGATATTGAAAATCACAAGATTATTCTCAAGAAACGAGATCATAGCATCATACGTCGTTAGCAACCATCTTCGACTTTTTCTAGCCCACCCTTATGGTTATCAACTTTGGTTTTAAGGGGACAAATTTCCAAGCTGAAAAAAAGTAGATTCAAAGTTGATAAGCCCAAAACTTTTTAAAAGTCGAAGCCCACATGCCCATAGAAAGCTCAATGAGCTTTCTCATCTCTAAACTTTTTTGTATTACTTTTGAAAGTTAGAAGTATTTTTAAACGCAACTCTCCTTTAAAACAAAGAAAGAGACGACAACAGTGGTGCATTGCCTAAAGACGTAGAGGCACTACTTGCTAAGAGTCTTTTTTTAGTCTTCGATCCTTATTTATTACCTCTTCCTATCATTAGAAAAGATAGTGTTTTAAGTGACTAGACGTGGACAGAAAGTAGAGAATGAAAAATCTGAATGGGATCCGATTCCTCATATTATATATAAAACCTCATATCATGGAGAATCCGAGCGAAAGAAGAAAGGAAAAAACAGGAGGTAGGATAACTAGTTTCGTTCTTTTGCTTGTCCCAAGGCCAGCCAAGCCAATTCATTTTAGATCAGATTACGCTTAGAGGTGAGCACCTAATTAAAACAACTCGAGTCCTCGTCACAACACAAATGAAATTCAAAGAATAGTGGGTGTATTTTTTACCCTTCGCATTGAAATTTTAGAAGTATTTATTAAACAATATATTTTTATTAATTGAATAAAGAAATAAAGATTAAAGTAATATAATTAGATAGTGATTGTAAGTCAAATCAAACAAATAAAATTATAAAGACTTTTATTTTTATATTTTTGGTACAATTATAAAGTCAAAGATCATCACATGCATGCATTATTACATGGATTAAAAAAAATGCTTGAAATTATGCTTTACTTTACTTATCTCTCACCAATTTCCACGAAATAAATAAAATAATATATATAAATAATTGAATTCAACAAAAACAACAAACATCCAAAAGACAAATTGGCCCCTCTGGACACAATTATTTTACCAATCAGCCACCGTTCATTATGGGCCAAATCACAAATCAGACTCAAAAAATATACGTAATCCATTATTAAGACTAATAATAATACAATCATGAACGGGAAAAATGTAATTTTAAAATTTAATTATATTATTATAAATTATTAATTTGAAAATAAATAATAATAATAATAAAGTCCACGTCCATTCACGTGTCGCTGCCCGTAAACCAACCTGTATTTCACTACTCGGGCAAACGGGCAGGCAGCTGAAACCCCGTTTCTGTCGCTTATTCCTCTATTGCCCTTTCCCGTTTCCTGTTTGGATGCCGCTTTCGAGCTGTCGCAGTTTGGAACTCCTAGACACCTCAAGAACAAAGAAAACAAGTACTGATTTAATAAATGATGAAGTGATTGATTATCGATTTGGATTTCGTTTTCAGCTGACTGTGCAATTCTTGAGCGACATGGGAACGTTGAGTTTCTTCGGATCGAAAATTATGGGGCAATCGATGTGTCTGTAGAATTTTGGCTTCACTAATTGTCCCAATACGTAGGCTCTGGATCTGATCACGAAGCTCAGTTTCAATGGCACTGGAGTTATAGGAGTTCCGGCGGGGCTGCTCAGACTTTCTCCGCTGCCGTACAGTGGGATTCTTGTGCCGATTACGTTGATGGTGAGAGATCTCTGACTCTTCCGTGATTGATAGAAATTCTTAACCTGCAAATTCCAATAATTGGTTCAGATTCGATGATGAGAAGTTTGGGAGTTAGGGTTAGGGTTTTGAGAACTTACGGCTCCTGATGCGATTGAGATTTCGAAATAGGTTAAATCGACGGGAGTTGAAGAGACATGGACGCCGAAGAATGTTCCGGTGTTCCTAAATGTGAGTTTGACTGTGGAATTCACAGAGGCCATGTCGGTGGCGACGCCGGTGAAATCTGAACCGGCTTGGACTTTGAATTGATTGAATCTAATGCTCTGCAATTGAAGGAAATTAAATCTCTCGCTCTGAACACAAACAAAAAGCCCTAATTCCAAAAAAGAACTCGACGTCGTACCTTCATTGTGACCTTGGGCTTCATCGGCCTGCTAGCACCCCAGAGAATCAAAGCGAAAAGAGAAAACAGAACAAAAAATCCCAAAACAAAAGCGAGGATATAGCAGCGACGAGTAAGAGATCTCTCCCGATCTTCATCTTCGAGAAGACCTTCCTCTTCAATAACATCGCACTCCTTCCACGGCTTCTGTCCCTTCCGATGGCCGCCGCGAGAGACGTCATTGGGAGAGATCTTCCTGGATCCAGGTTTGAGAGATCCAGAGAATCTGCTGGAAGAAGACTCTCTGGAGTGACGGCCGACGGAGGAGCGAGAATGGGGAGGGGAATCCATGGGACTAGTAAGAACAGGAGTAGAGTGAAACGACGTCGCAGTCTTCTCGCCATCGTTAGAATCCCTGGAAGGGCTCTGAACGTAGTAAACCGGACGGCGGGGAGATCTGGTGGGAGAAGAGAGCGCAATACTGGTGACTTCGGAGTCGGTTTTGGCGTGCATTGTCGGAGTTTGAGAAGGATTCCGGCGGGTCAGTTTGAAGAAGGCAGTGGAGCTCGGCAGTGAGTTGAAGGGAGTGAAAATGGAGAGGTGAAGGGGAACGGCATTGGAGAGGAGAACGCGTCTGCGCGGAGTTTAGTTAAAAAGGGGGAAGGGTAAAAAGGGAAAGAAGAATATCTGGCGTGAGGTTGAAGAAGGAGATTTTGGGGATGGAATTTATTTAGTGACAGCTATGATACAGCTGGCACCGCCACCAGGAATCTTCATTATTGAACACGCAAAACCTTCCAATTATACAGAAATGTTTTTTGTATTTATTTTATTTTAATATTATACAGAAATGTTTTTGTATTTATTTTATTTTAATATTATACAGAAATGTTTTTCTAAATTACGGCTATGTTTTGTCTCCCTGTTTTGCATTTTCCAACCATAAAACATACTATACGCATTATTTATTTATTTATTTATTTCAAACTTAGAACTATTAGAATAAATCTCGTAATCTCGTAGTCCCTATGTTCTAACGCGTGAATTAGGGGTATGGAACTTTGTCGGTGCTGGTTATCATGATCATGTTTGTCTAAGACATGTTGGCTACGACCGTATGTCGAATGTCTAGGATGTGTTGTCCATGGCCATATGCTTCTTCTAAACTCTTTTTACTTACTTTCATGTTGGATAAGTTTTTACTATTTTTGTTGTGTCAATAAGAAGGTATATGACCAGTCACCAAAATCATGTATATACTTGTATGCCTACTAGTTGTCAACGTATTTTCTCATTTACGTTTTCTAAAACATTTCTCTCAAACGTGATTCGAGGCTTGGCATGCGCCGATATTGTCCATGAAGTCCTAATTTCACACGGCTAACTTGTTCGATAGGTTAGAACAAATGTCGTACAATCGTTGTCCTGCTACCGTAAAAGTGTGATTGTGACATGAGCGCCTCTTGAAGTGCCTCTTAAGCTGCCCTAATCAATTTTATATTGGAGTTCTGATAGGGGATAATCCAAGTTAATACCAACATGTGGAGTCCAATTAAATGTTGTAATTGTAACGCGCAAGTAAAGAATAGGTATATAAACGAATTAAGATCACGTCCGTTTAAGAATGGTTATGAGAATATGATGATTAAGAAAAAAAAACCTAAAAAGAACCGATAATTACTACTTCTACCAAATATAACACATTTCCTTTTGATGACTCGATCATGAAAACTTTAAAAATTTCGTGTTTGGCTTGGAGCAATTGTACGTTAGAAATAATCTTCAAATATTATTATTTATTAATTTAGAAAAAAGAAACTAATAAAACCCATATTGTTGTTTTTCTTTAGTCCACGTGATTTTAAATAAAACCTTACATAATAATCCTCATTGTGATGTCCTTGTCGTCTTCATTTATATATATATATATATATATTTCCTATGGATTTTTTTTTTTAATATCAAATTTTCATAAATATTCAATATTTGATTATGTAACACCCATAAATTTGAAAAAAGAAACCCTAACTTTGTCGTCTTTCATTCCGTGCACGGTGTTCAAGGTCTCAAGTCACAATGCAAGGCTTGATGAGCTACAATTCAACCAAACGTGGGATCTCACTGTTAGGATCGATACCAGTTGTTAGGATCGCACAACAACGCACACGCTCGATCTAGATGAACACAAAAAGAAGGATAGAGAGAAGTTGCAAGGAGAACTCTGGCTAAAAGGATTTTTTATTGATGACTTCAGGCATGTACAACAAGAGAGTACAGAGAATAGAAAAGTACATCTACAAAGCTCTACCGGACCAGATATATATATGGTATAGTTTACTATATATAGCTTTACCAGATTTAGCCATCTACTATATATAACTATTTACCATATATAGCTTTACCGGATATAGCTTTACCATATATAGCTTTACTATATATCGCTTACCAAATATAGCTTTACCGGATATATCGCTTACCAAATATAGCTTTACCGGATATAACCGTTGACCAAGCTATAAATAAGTATCAGGCTCCATAGCCTAACAATTCTCCCACTTGGAGACTGATCTAGTCAACCAAGAATTTCACTCTCAGACGACCATGAGCATCTTCACTGCACCATACCAATTGAGGTTTCGCACAACCTCAATATTCCAACATCAACACATTTTGTCAACATGTTTGCTGGATTCTTTGCACCCTCTATCTTCTCAAAACACATCACTATCTTCAACCAACTTCCGAGTGAAATGGTATCGCCTTCTGTATTTTGAATGATAGATTGGGTTCCTCGCCAACAGCATGAGTCTCAGGAGTTTCTTGAGTATCTGCTACATCACTCTGTGAATCTTTGAGCAACTCAACATCAACTCCCACTTGCTTCACCTCTGGTTTCTCAGCAAGAGTCTCAGGAGTTTCATGAGTATCCGCTACAACATCACTCTGTGAATCTTTGAGCAACTCAACATCAACTCCCACTTGCTTTTCCTATGGTTTTTCAGCAAGGGTCTCAGGAGTTTCTTGAGTATCCGCTACAACATCACTCTGTGAATCTTTGAGCAACTCAACATCAACTCCCACTTGCTTCACCTCTGGTTTCTCAGCAAGAGTCTCAGGAGTTTCATGAGTATCCGCTACAACATCACTCTGTGAATCTTTGAGCAACTCAACATCAACTCCCACTTGCTTCACCTCTGGTTTCTCAGCAAGAGTCTCAGGAGTTTCATGAGTATCTTCTCTGGAGTTTCAGCGACGCTTTCGGCCGACGCAACCTCCTCTGGAGCTTCTGCGACGCTTCCGGACGACGCAACTCCCTCTGGAGCTTCAGCGACGCTTCCGGACGACGCAACCCCCTCTGGAGCTTCA
>NW_019268532.1:3084066-3132959 GCF_002738365.1 Cucurbita moschata
GCAACTCTCTCTGGAGCTTCAGCGACGCTTCCGGACGACGCAACTCTCTCTGGAGCTTCAGCGACGCTTCCGGACGACGCAACCCCCTCTGGAGCTTCAGCGACGCTTCCGGACGACGCAACTCCCTCTGGAGCTTCAGCGACGCTTCCGGCAGACGCAACCCCCTTTGGAGCTTCAGCGACGCTTCCGGACGATGCAACCCCCTCTGAAGCTTCAGCGACGCTTCCAGCCGACGCAATCCCCTCTGGAGCTTCAGCGACGCAACCCCTTCTAGAGTTTTAGCGACGCTTCCGGCCGACGCAACTCCCTCTGGAGCTTCAGCGACGCTTCCGGACGACGCAACTCCCTCTGGAGCTTCAGCGACGCTTCCGGACGACGCAACTCCCTCTGGAGCTTCAGCGACGCAACCCCTTCTAGAGTTTTAGCGACGCTTCCGGCCGACGCAACTCCCTCTGGAGCTTCAGCGACGCTTCCGGACGACGCAACCCCCTCTGGAGCTTCAGCGACGCTTCCGGACGACGCAACCCCCTCTGGAGCTTCAGCGACGCTTCCGGACGACGCAACCCCCTCTGGAGCTTCAGCGACGCTTCCGGACGATGCAACCCCCTCTGGAGCTTCAGCGACGCTTCCGGACGATGCAACCCCCTCTGGAGCTTCAGCGACGCTTCCGGACGATGCAACCCCCTCTGGAGCTTCAGCGACGCTTCCGGACGATGCAACCCCCTCTGGAGCTTCAGCGACGCTTCCGGACGACGCAACTCCCTCTGGAGCTTCAGCGACGCAACCCCTTCTAGAGTTTTAGCGACGCTTCCGGCCGACGCAACTCCCTCTGGAGCTTCAGCGACGCAACCCCCTCTGGAGCTTCAGCGACGCTTCCAGACGACGCAACCCCCTCTGGAGCTTCAGCGACGCTTCCGGACGACGCAACTCCCTCTGGAGCTTCAGCGACGCTTCTGGACAACGCAACCCCCTCTTGAGATTCAGCGACGCTTCCGGACGACGCAACCCCCTCTGGAGCTTCAGCGACGCTTCCGACCGACGCAACCCCCTCTGGAGCTTCAGCGACGCCTTCGGACGACGCAACTCCCTCTGGAGCTTCAGCGACGCTTCCGACCGACGCAACCCCCTCTGGAGCTTCAGCGACGCTTCCGGACGACGCAACCCCCTCTGGAGCTTCAGCGACGCAACCCCCTCTGGAGTTTCAGCGACGCAACCCCCTCTGGAGCTTCAGCGACGCCTTCGGACGACGCAACTCCCTCTGGTACTTTTCTTCAATTCTCTAACAGTCTTTATGAAGCTAACTCGTTTATGTTTGCTCATAACGCAGTTCTCACAAGGACTTATAACAATCTCCGCATCAAAATACACCTTGTTCATAGCCAACGGTTTTTCGTACATATTCGACAGCGTCTTCAACAGACCTGACTTTGTCTTCTCCTTGATAATGTTGAACGCCACGTTTCTGGATAGCGTCAACCGGATCAGCCCCAAGGCTTGTCGATCCTTGAGCTTCCACTGTTCCGTGGTCATGGTATCCGGCTTCACCCTCAACAGAGGTTCGTGAAGATCTTTCTGGTACAGATAATCTTCAATCTGCATTTTCCAGAAACCGAAATTGGATCCATCGAACTTCTCAATTCCAATCTTTGAACTTTCCATCTTCACAGATCGTGGTGAATTTCGCCTAGCTCTGACTTCCGCCTGGCTCCTGGCACTGACTTCCGTCTGGCTCTGACTTCTGCCTGGCTCTAACTTCCGTCTGGCTCTGGCTCTGATACCAGTTGTTAGGATCGATACCAGTTGTTAGGATCGCACAACAACGCACACGCTCGATCTAGATGAACACAAAAAGAAGGATAGAGAGAAGTTGCAAGGAGAACTCTGGCTAAAAGGATTTTTTATTGATGACTTCAGGCATGTACAACAAGAGAGTACAGAGAATAGAAAAGTACATCTACAAAGCTCTACCGGACCAGATATATATATGGTATAGTTTACTATATATAGCTTTACCAGATTTAGCCATCTACTATATATAACTATTTACCATATATAGCTTTACCGGATATAGCTTTACCATATATAGCTTTACTATATATCGCTTACCAAATATAGCTTTACCGGATATAACCGTTGACCAAGCTATAAATAAGTATCAGGCTCCATAGCCTAACACTCACAATCCATCCCCTTGAAGCCCAACGTCTGGGACATCGTCTGGTGACTGGCTCTGATACTATTTGTAACCGTCCAAGCCTACCACTACCAAATATTGTCCGTTTTGGCCTGTTATGTATTGTCATTATTTTAAAACGTGTCTGCTAGGGAGAGATTTCCTCTCCAATTAGTGTAGGATCTCACAATTCACCCCCCTTGGAGGGCACATTGTCCGGTGACTGACTCTGATATCATTTGTAACAACCCAAACCCACCACTAGCAAATATTGTCCGTTTTAGCCCGTTACGTATCGCCATCAGCCTCACAGTTTTAAAACATTGTCCGGTGACTGACTCTGATATCATTTGTAACAACCCAAACCCACCACTAGCAAATATTGTCCGTTTTAGCCCGTTACGTATCGCCATCAGCCTCACAGTTTTAAAACGTGTCTGCTAGAGAGAGGTTTCCTCTCCAACCAATGTGGGATCTCACAATCCACCCCTTTGGGGGGCACACCGTCCAGTGACTGGCTCTGATATCATTTGTAACAGCCCAAGTCCACCACTAGCAAATAATTGTCCGTTTTGGCCTGTTACGTATTGCCGTCAGCACCACAGTTTTAAATGCATCTGTTAGGGAGAGATTTCCACACCCTTATAAAGAATGTTTCGTTCTCCTTTCCAACACATGATCTCACAGACATTATATAGATGGGCACAATACAACAATGGAGTGTAGTTTGATTGATGATAATGTGAATTGGATATACAAGTTCATGCAGAAGCCTCCCTGTCAGGAAAAGAGCTACATCACCTTAGAGTGTGAGGTTCTCGAGGCTGCTGTTCTTCATGTTCTTGCTTTCTCCATATATGTCGGCTTGCTTGAGTTGCTCCACTTTCATACCCGCTGCTGTCTCCAGATTCATTCACAAGCCTTTCCATGAGCTTTTCCTTTAGCAGCGATCGACCTGGTTGTTCCCGTCTCGCTCTATGATCCTGAAACATTTGGGACAAGACAATACTGGATCATAAGACGTAGAGAATAATCACGAGTTTATAAGTAACGAATATATCTCCATTAGAACGAGGCCTTTTGGGGAAGCTTAAAAGAAGAGCTTATGCTCAAAGTAGACAATATCATACTAGTGTGAAGAGTCGTGGTTTCTAACAATAGAAAGAACAAAAACCACGTAGGGTAAAAACGTTGTTAACTCACATCTCGGAAAGGGAACTCATCAGCTTCAAGCATATGAATTACATGCCCCATTTTAGGCCTCTTCTGAACGTTAGGATCCACGCACCGTAACGCGACTAACAGAGCACGCTTTAGCACCCTCGACGAAGGCTTCTCGGGCAACTTAGGATCCAGAATTCCCTCAGTGTTTCGATTACTAACCATTGATTTAAGCCACTCAACCAAGTTGACCTGAATGTTAGATCCATGGCCGTGAAGGGTTAGGGGGAAATAGGAGCCTGGACTGGCTTAAATATGCAGTGTCAAGTAGTCTGGGTGAGTGAAAACAAACCTCTCCTGAAGGGCGGCTATAATCTACTGGATTTCTCCCTGAAATTATCTCCATAATCAGGATTCCAAAGCTATATACATCACTTTTTTCATTCAACATGCCAGTGCTAGCATACTCGGGAGCTACATAGCTACAACACGACCCAGATGGCAATGCTAAGGTACTCGGTCGGGATCATGAATTCAAAATTAGAAACCAAGCGATATGTAAACTAACCCGAAAGTTCCCATCACACGAGTTGTTACATAACTCCTCTCTGATCCAAGAAGCTTAGCTAGGCCGAAGTCGGAGACTTTTGGATTCCATTGCTTGTCAAGCAAAATGTTACTCGACTTGATATCACGGTGAACAACCTTAGGCTCGAGCCCGTCGTGGAGGTACGTTAACCTACGATTTTATGCAGTTAAAACCATGGCAAGAACCTATAGATCAAACAATGTAGAACGTACCCTTTTGCTGTTCCAACAATTATGTTCATTCTAATGTCCCAAGTGAGAGGGTTAGAAAGCCCAACTTCTCCATGAAGCCACTGTTCTAAGTTTCCATTATCAACGTACTCGTAAATAAGCATCCTACAACAAGACAAGCACGTCGGCTAATTAAAGGGTTAATCATGAGTTTATAAGTAAGGAATATATCTCCACGGGTATGAGGTCTTTTGAAGAAAACAAAAACAAAGCCACGAGAGCTTATGCTCAAAGTGAACAATATCATACTATTGTGGAAAGTCGTAGCTTCTAACATGGTATAAGAGGCATGTCCTTAACATAGCCATGTCAATACAATCCTCAAATGTCGAACAAAGAAATTGTGAATCTCGAAAGTGTAGTCAAAAGTGACTCAAGCATCGAACAAATGGTGTACTTTGTTCGAGGGCTCAGTCGAACCTCGATTAAACGGAGGTTGTTCGAAGCAGGGGAGGCTCTATGGTGTACTTTGTTCGAGAGGAGGATTGTTGGGAGAGAAGTCCCACATAGGCTAATTAAAGGGTTGTTCATGGGCTTGTAAGCAAGGAATACATCTCCATTGGTACGATGCCTTTTAGAGAAACCAAAAACAAAAACACGAGAGGTTGTGCTCAAAGTGAACAATATCATTGTGGAGAATCGTAGTTCCTAACATAATATTAGAGACATGCCCTTAACTTAGCCATATCAATAGAACACTCAAATGTCGAACAAGGAATACCTGTGAGCTCGTTCAGCACAATAGCCAAGCAAACGCACCAGATTCTTGTGTCGAACGCGTCCAATTGCTTCCACTTCAACCTTAAACTCCTTCTCAGCCTGTCCCCTGATCAAACTCAGTAGAGAATCCTTGTAAACTAAGATCAAAACTCGTACTACAATGGCATAACTGCAAGAAATTACAAGTTTCTGATGAAAGAAGAAGAAGAAGAACCTGTTATTGAGCAAGTTTTTGATGGCTACCACAGTGTTGTCCTCAAGAACACCACGGTACACAATTCCATATCCGCCTTCACCAATGACATGTTCATCCGCAAAGCCATTAGTAGAACACTCAAGCTCTCTGAGAGTATACCTATGTCCCCAACCCAAATGCGAAACCACCGACAACTGCTCACCGGACCGAACTTCTCCACTACCGTGACACGAACCGCCGTCCCTCTCCGGGAACGAAACCCGGCGGTCCTTCCCAATTTCAATGCGGGTTCTACGGCGTCCATTACCTGGGCTCCCTTGTTCCGTCTGAAGCTGTTCTGCCTCCGGCAAGGACTCAGGGTCAGAATGAATGGAGCCGCGAGAATGGTCGATTCGTATTTCCTGGATTTCCTTCGAGACATTTGGGACAATGGGGTTCAAAGAGGGCTTAGATTTAGACGCCCTGTTGCGCCTGACAATGAACCACAACGAAATGAAGAACAGAACGATAACAATAGCGGCACCCACGCAAATTCCCAGAGCGACCCACAAGCGCAAACCAAAAATGGAGATCCTCCTCGAGAGCTGATCGTTCAAGAACGCATAATTAGACATTTCCCCCTTCCTCCTCCTCCTTCTTCTACAGATGATATCTGAAAATGAGGTGGGGTTCCGCCATTTTTATGAACCAACCCCGTCTCCATTTCAGATTCTTCCTCTGCAAATTTCTTTTATACAGGGATTCAAGTAAAGAAGCCAATGAAACGAACCCGAATTGTTAAGAAAACAGAGCAGTGAGGAGGGCTTTTGTTGTATCTGATCGTGATTGGAACAATAATGGCGATGAATTTGGTATAGTTGGAGATTTTGTTTTTGTTGGTATGTATAAAGATAGTGATCACGGACTTGGGAGAAATCCGGAAGTGGAGAGATTAATTAAAGTTGTAATCTAGTTTAGACTACTTAATTACTTGCTAACTACCATCATAATTTGTTTTCTTTTCCCTTCTCTAAATATTGCTTAAATTATTAGTAAATTACATTTTTATCATAATATGCATATAAATAACTAAAAAGTTAAATTATAAATTTGGTATTATACCTAAAAAATTATTATAATTTAAATATGTTTTGATAAAACTTTATAAATAATTAATTCCAATTCATCACTAATTATAACATTTAAATTATTAAAACTAAATTCTAAATTATTTTTTAAAAAATAATTCAAAAATGATAGTGTTCGCTTTAATAATAATAATAATGAAAATAATTATGGGTACCTGGTTGAGTAATAATTGATAATAAATAGTATGAGTTAATGTTACATAATTAATAGAGTTTGACTGTGTCTTCAAATGCCTTTAGTCTTTCTACAGCACCAAACAGGGGTACCCTCCTTTTTAAGGGCACCATCAATGGCCAAGCCTTTTCCTTTCCCTTCCTCTCAAGGGCACCAAAGTTCCATCTTCAATGATATGCCCTTCCCCTTTCTCATATAAGACACTTTATCCCTCTGGCAGATGGGTTCACATCAACTTGGGCTTCTCACTTGTCCTTGTCCTTGTCCTTGTTTGTGAAGGGGCAATCTTTTTTACTAACGACTCTCGCCCACCGTTAGTAGATATTGTCCTCTTTGGATTTTTCCTTTCGGGCTTCCCTCAAGGTTTTTAAAACGTATTTGCTAAGGAGAGGTTTCCACACCGTTGTAAAGAATGTTTCGCTCCTCTCTCCAACCGATGTGAGATCTTACAATCCACCCCATTCGAGGACCAGTGTCTATACTGGGCCCTGAAAGAGGGTGGATTGTGAGATCCTACATCGGTTGGAGAGAGGAACGAAACATTCTTTACAAGGGTGTGGAAACTTCTCCCCAGCAAAGGCGTTTTAAAAATCTTTAGAGGAAGCCCAAAAGGGAAAGCCGAGAGAGGACGATATCCACTAGATCAACAGAGCATTACAAGGCACAGGCAGTAATCCAACGCAACAGCAGCATATGAACAAACTTAAATGGGCACTATGATATAATATGAAGGATATCCTGCAAGGAGCCAGCATAGTTTTTGTTTTTGTGTTCTTGACAGCATTACAAGGAAAAATAAGGACCACCACTTTTGCTTCTCCCCAAAAACATTTGGCAGCTTTTATATCACCTTTCTTATCAGATAGATAAACCAGAAGAGCTAGATTTTTGCATTTCTATGTTTGGCTGTGTAATACTTGACGTTTCTTTAACATATAGAGTCTAAAGGATAAATCTATGTTCAACTATTCTACACTAGATTTCTGGTGAGTGTAAGAATCTATGATGATGTTTTTAGTTCAAAATCTGCAAGGAACGTAAAGGAATTGCTTCATTAGAATGTCATACTCTAGTGAGCAGCTTCCTACGACGCGTTTGCTGAGTCCTTCCGTGTTTGAGCGTAGCAATCTAGCTGCGTGGCTGGTTGGGCTTCCTACACATTTTCAAGAAAACATTGGTACCAATCCCATAATCCATGAAGAAGTTTGTTAATGTTCTTGTTGTGATTACCTTGAAATTAGAGGAAAGGTCGAACTGTCCATCGTACGCCTGAATTGCTGATTCAAACCCGAATGTGGTTTCTGAGGTTGTGATGTTTGGTACAGAAGGGATGGCTAGTGACTGATCTGAAAGGTTGCATTTATTGGACAGATTGAATGTCGATTGCATTGGACACCCTTCGTTGCCGGGAGACAACGCGTCTATTCCTCTTCTGGATGCTAGAAATGCATTTCCTACGTCGAAGTCCAACCCCATCTGAGGTAGTTGCATTGGCTGCAGCATTCCTGGCAAGCACATCGGTTGCAAACTCGAGCCATTTCTCATCGATAACATCTGCAATGCCAAACGTCAATGATAACAAGGTTAAATCTGTTCATCCAAATATAGCCAAGGAAATCTGTTCATACTCCTAGTTGCTCCAGACATTACACAACAAATATAGCCCGAAATGAGCGAAAACGGGGAAAGTTTACACAGTAATGATCAAGAGAGGAAGTTTTCCTGATCATCATTTCTGAGGTTGCACTTGTTGAATCCGCGAATTATATCATTATCAAATAATCCGAAACCGAGTGATGGCGCCCTTGGGCTGATTTCATATCAATTTGGTATCAGATCTTTTTCTTGGGTTAATTCCTTATCACCACCGCTAGCAGATATTATCCTATTTGGGCTTTCCCTTTTCGGCTTCCCCTCAAAGTTCTAAAACGCGTCTGTTAGGAAGAGGTTTCCGCATCCTTATAATCAATACTTCGTTCTCCTCTCCAACCAATGTGTGATCTCACAATCCACCCCCTTAGGGCTAGCAACCTCGCAAGCACACCGCAGGTGTTTGGCTCTAATACCATTTGTAACAACACAAGCCCACCGCTAACAAATATTGTCCTTTTTGGACTTTCCATTCCGGGCTTCCCTTCAAGATTTTAAAACGCATCTAGTAGGGAGAGGTTTCTACACCCTTACAAGCAATGTTTCATTCTCCTCTCCAACCGATATGCTATCTCACAAGAACCATGGGATTTGAAAAAATTTCAACCCTTAGAGACAACAAATCTCATAATCATACGAAAATTCAGAGGGGGTTTTCGCCATAAATCTGAAAGGTTCGGCCAGAAATAAACTTAGAATACAATCCTTCAATCTTTCAAAGTTCTCTAAATGGTATGAAACCCTGAATCAAGAAGCCTGGCACATTTTACTTGACTCATATCTAGTGGACAAAAAGAACATTACATTTTTGATACATCAGCACATAAGATTTTGTAGCCCAGATTCATGGACTGTTTGTAATTAGTCTCTAATTCAATGAACAAGATCATATAAACAGAGATGATTCCATAGAAAAGTGAAAACGATATCAAATCCTCAGATCCATAACCCCAAAAGAACAAAAGACACCCACCTGAACTTGAAGTTGAAGCTGCTTCAAATACTCAATTGCTTCATCCAACATTGAAGCTTTGTCCGTCTGTCAAAAGCACAACTCCTTGTAAGCTATTGAAAAGCGAAACTATCATAATCTTGAATTTGACAAACATACCTTGTTTGAATTAGGAATTAGATTTTGAAGGGCTTTCATTTTCTCATTGATCCTCCTCCGTCGTCTCTGTCCCACCCACCAACAACATCAGTAAAAGTTAAGCAATCAAACGCTCTTGGTATAATCTATGCTTAGACAACCAGGGACCCAATTTGAAACTGACCTTCTCCGACATATTATGGACCTCGGCGCTTCTACTTCTCTTCGATGAACTTCGAGGTAGATCAGTACTGGATGGAGCTTCAGGCACATCGGCACCCTTCAAAAGAGGATCAAATTAACTGAAGAACAAGCAAAAACTGAGAAACAGAAGACATATATTGAAGGTTCGTATGAATTACCTCGCTATCACAGCTGAAATCCCCAAGATCATTTTCAGATGAAAGACCTCTTCTCTTGAACGGCGCATTTGTATCAGAATCGACAGCGCCGGAGGAAGAAAACACGTTATTATCCGAACTTTCTTTGACGAAATCCCCAGGATCCGACAATTTCACGGCGGCGCAAGTGGAGTTCACACCCAAATACGAAGCATCGCCAAATCTAGAATCCAACTGAGCGTGATTCAAAACACGACTCAACTGAAACCGACTCTCGGGAAAATCAAGCATGCAGGACACTCCAGCAACAGAGGTGGACTCCTCCCGCCGCCGCGAAAACAGAGACGAAGAGTGCCAAGGAGGTTGAGAATGCAAGAACGGCATGAACTTGTTCTTGAAGGAAACACAAGATGGGGAAGAAGCAGAAGAAGTGGTGGTTTGAAGATGCTGATTGATGAAGGAAGAGAAATTTTCAGGGTCATGAGGCAAACCAACAACATCCGAAGAAGGGGATGTTCCATACAGATCCGCCATGATTGAAAGGAAAGATCAAAAGGGGTTGCAAGGAAGGAAGAAGAAAGAAGGATTACGTTGGGTTTGTTGGAAATTGAAGTAGAAATTGTGCGGAAAAACGGTTTGGAGTGGAAGAAAATGGAGATTTGTTTGTTATTGCATTGCTTTGTGTGTACTTTTTCTTGGATTCCGTCTTATCTTATAGCGAAGGATGATTTGTAGGATTAAGGATTTTTCATTAATGGGGTTTTTGAAGCTTTTGCAGACTTCTGGTCTGCCTCCCGAGGATCAACTTATCGCCTTGCTTCTTAATCCTACCCCTCCCGCCTTAATCTTCTTTTTCTCCTTGAGATCCCACTAATGGCTTCTTTTTCAAAATTTGGCCCATTATTTCTTTTATTTACAAAGTTTTCCCAAAAAGGAGGATTTGTCTTTTACCTAATTTCCCTTTTTGTTCTTCTTTTATAATTATGTAATTAATGCGACTCGTTTTTTTTTTCATCGTCTGAACTTGAATTACCAAATAACTTTACTTTTAAGATTATTTAAAAATTAAAGAATATTTTACGTTTGTAAACAATGTTAATTATACGTTACAACTAGTAAATGTTTGGTCACCAACTTAACTAACTCGAATTGTAATCTATTGGACTATGTATAGATTAACCACTGTCATTAAATTTTGATTTTTTTCTTTTTAACTATATTCTCAAAAGATTTTAGATAATTACTTTTTTTCATTCAAAGTATTAACAAAATTTCAACAAAAATAAATAAATAAATAAAACTATTTAATATTAAATATGTAAAAGATAAAAATAGCTTATCAATTACGGGCGCATTAAAAATATGCATAAAGTTAGTTAGGAACATAGTATTAAATGAATCACATGTTAAAAAAAATATATGGTTATGTTAATTATTTTTTATTTAAAACTTTTTTTAAAATATTAAAATATTGTATTAGGCATGTTCATAAAATAGAAATCACCTAACTTAGTTGGGAAGGATAAACATATTTTCTTTATATGGAAAATAAAAGTAGTTAAAAAAATAAAGCATTAATTTTTAAATTATTAAAAATTGCAGTAAAGGAAACAGTACTAAATGACAGCATGGCAGTCTTATAAAGTCAAACCCCTAATAATTATCTATCATTCCTCTTATCCCCACCAAACGTCGCCGTTTCGGTCTGCCTCTACACTTCTCCAATCAATACAATTTCCTCAAATCCATGCCTCACTTTTCTATTTATTTACGAATTTTTTAGAAATAAGTTTATTTTATATTTATATTTAATAAGTTAATTAATTTTAAATTTCCAACATGTCAAGAATATATTAAACACACAATAAAAAATAAAAATTTCAGGCTTTGATTGAATGACTAGGATGTAATCTACCTAATTTCTAAGGGTGAAAGTCTCGAGAGATCTCAATTTCATTAATCCAAAACCTAATTTTTACACGTGGATATTTATAGCCTCCCCACACAATAAACTTCCCACCCTTCAAATGTCTACTCAAAAAATGTTATAGCCATGATGAGTTTAACTTTCGACTATCTTTCAAATGTCCACTACAAGAAGTTATGGTCGTGATTGGCAAGTAACTCCACTGCCCTTCAAATATCCACTAAAAGGAGATTAGGTCATGATTGACAAGTGGTATCTCTCCATCGAGCTTCAAATACCCACTATAAGAAGTTATGAAATTCAAACAATAAATAATTGTCTTCAAAGTTACAGCAACATCTACCCATGATTAACACGTCAAATAGGAGTCCGGGCATAATAGATCCTTAATTTACATTAGAAAAAAGATAATATATGATTAATAATGATGATAAAGAAAAAGTATGTAGATCATTCTCATTTTATCTCCTTTATCAACACTTAATGTCCCATATTGGTTGGAGAGGAGAACAAAACATCATTTATAATAATCACCAAAGTCGACCGAGCTTCGCTTGGCTGCGTGTGAATCCGGCACATGATGAAAAAGATCTTCCTGTCAGCGTGTTTAAGCTTTAGAACTAAATGTCTGACCATCTAGATTTTCTTCTCCTCTTTCCTGATTTCAAATCTTTGTTCAACAAGACTATTAAACCAGGAGGAGAGCCCAGAGAAAGCAGGATTGCAACATCATCAACAAGACTTGATCCGAGCTGCAAGCCCCCCAAGCGTCAATAGGCTAGAGAACAGGTTTGCTCCAAGCAAGATGACAGAGTTACTAAAACTGTTTCTGATTGACCACTTTGATCCTATAGCAACCAGAGCTGATCCTATAGCATCTGATCAAGCCTTAATCAATGCTTTAAGATAATTTTCTGCTTATCTGATTTTTTAGTATGACTGGTCTTGTTCATACGTGAATTGTTCACTATTTGAAGATTAGCTAGGAGGGGAACAAATATGTCAAGCTTTTATGAGTGTAGTAAAGATTGATGTGGAGAAATTTGATAGAGTGATGCACTTAGGCGTGTGGCAAGAGCAGGTCAGTGATGTGCTGATACAACCTGGGTTACACAAGGCTTTGAAGGGAAGACTGAGTGGTGATACTTCTGAAAAGCTAAGCATTGATTCTAGTCCACTGGCAGGTTTAGCAAAGGTTCAAAAACGTCTGGCATGAGTGATGAAGAATAGGAGGACTTACATTAAAGAGTTGCAAGGGCAATCAAACTAAATTGGCTAAGAATATTTCTTTCAAATATGCATGACATTTTGATAGCCAAAGAGCTTTGAGAGAAGCTTGAAGCAATGTATTAGGCAAAGAGCATCTCAAATCAACTATACTTAGAAGGAGCAGTTTCACACGGTGTGGATCGAGAAGGGTACGAAAATCTCATATCATCTGAGTGTGCTCAATGGCATTGCCTCCGAGATGGAGGAGATTGAAGTGAAGATAGAGGATGAACATAAAGCATTCAAACTTATCTAACCACTTTCGCCTTCGAAAGAAGCTTTAAATTTTGTTGAGGCTACAAGTAAACTTCTATTAGTGGAAAGAAGGTTGAAGAGTGAAGGCTGCACTTACACGAGGATTCAACACTAGTTGGAACGCCCCAGATCCACTGCTAGCAGATATTGTCCTCTTTGGGCTTTCCCTTTCGGACTTCCCCTCAAGGCTTTAAAACACGTCTGCTAGGGAAAGGTTCCCACACCCTTATAAATGGTGGTTTGTTCTCCTCCCCAACCAATGTGGGACATCACACTAGTAGCTAGCAACAGGAAGAAGACAGACTTTGGGCAAAAGAAAGGCGGCTGGGAATATAGACCATCCAAACACATAAAAAGAGATATCCTAACCTAGTAGATTCATCAAAGGGCTCTAGGTTGGACGGTAACGTTGTCTCTCTCGTCAGAAGAGAAGATGACTGTCTCTAGAGACATAATTCATCCTCACGGTATGTCCACGTTATCATGATAAAGGAGGTGTTATTAGCGATTCCGCCACTTAGCACGTGCTCATTGGCTTAGTGGTCGTGCAAGTGTGTGTGAGATAGAAATTATGTCGATGACTGAAGAACATCTGGTGAATCAAGTGGGTGGAAGTTGCACCATAAACTTCAACATGGTCCCTAAACTATAAAACGTATCTAATAATTCCATAAACTTTCAATTTTGTATCTAACCAGAGATGGAACTTTCAATTTTGTGTTAAATAAGTCACCAACTCAACCAAGCATAGAGGGATTATTGCACTAATCAAAGTGTGAGATCCCACATCAGTTGGAGAGTGAAGCGAAACATTTTTTATATAGGTGTGGAATCTTTTCCCTAACGGACGAGTCTAAAGAGGACAATATCTATTAGTGGTACACTTTGGCTGTTACAAATGGTATCAGAGTTAGGAACTAAGCGGTGTGCCAGTGAGGAGGTTGGGCTCCAAGTGGGTGGATTGTGAGATCCCACGTAAGTTGGAGAGTGGAACGAGACATTCCTTATAAGAGTGTAGAAACCTTTCCTTAATAGACGCGTTTTAGAATCTTGAGGAAAAACCCGAAAGAAAAACTCAAAGAGGACAATGTGGACTAGGGTTGGGTTTGGACCTGTACACAGAATCATTCAGAACATTTTTTTCCTATAAAACACATATAATGAGAAAGGCAGCAAGGGTTCCAAAGGCAGCAATATCAACAAAACAATCGAAAGGATAGTATACACCATTACTTAAAATCAAAATCAGATAAGGATTGTAACTGTGGGAAATCAAACAACATAAAAATAAAGATAAACCAAATATTCAAAGTCAATTACCTCAAAAAGTAACAATGTAGGCAAGAGAAAGTAAATTTTCCCTCAAGAAAAGAGTATAACACAGTAAAGAAAGTTTCTCACCAACGCTAAACCGAAGAACGAAGATTTCAGAAGTCGTGGCCGTCGTTGAAGACTATCAAAGAAAATACTACAGAAGCCGTCGTCGCTGCCGTGCATGAAGGAAAGAACAAACGCCGTCGCTGGAAATCGCTGTCACTAATGCCGTCGTCTGGTATCCAGAAGTGGTTGCTTTGCCAAGGTTGCAGCGTCGCGCGAGAGGAGACGGCGTGCGTGCTGCGAGTGGGGGAGAAAGGAGGCAAGGGAATTAGGTGGTTTTTTATTGGGGGTAACATTGTAATTTCACAGTCTCAAAAGTCTAATTACCAAAGATGTTTGGATAATGGTTGAAAATGACCCAAAAAGATTTTGACTTTTGGAAATTGGCCCATTTCTAAAAAGTAATTTGCATGCTTTTTTTTAGCTTATTTTTATTGTATTTTCTTAATTTTAATTCATATTATTTTTGTCTTTATTTATTAATTATGGTAAATTACCTGTTTTCTAAAATAAAAAAAAGTTTTTGCTCTCTGCTAAGAAACAGTGATTGTGACACCAAGAGTCGACCAACCAAGAAGTGGTTTTCAATCGTTTTTTTGCAGATATGAAGAGACTCTTCAATGTTGAGAACAACTAGAAGCGCGTCGAGAGACCTAAAGTCAACCTCAATCTACATGATTGAGTTTGTGAAAAGTCGGTTGATAGAGACATCAACCAATTGAGTGGGGGAGGATGTCATGGTCATCCTCATTCAAGGCATGTTGTCTATGGCCGCATGTCAAATGTCCCAGTCATACTTGTCCAGGACATGTTGTCCATAGTCCCATGCCTGTTCTAAACCCTTTTTCCTTTTTACATGCTTCATCTTAGATAGGTTTTTATTATTTCATGTTAACCATTCACCAAAATCATGTCTACGCCCACTAAAATACCTCAAAATGTACAATAGAGGATATGATTAGTTGTTACTTATTCCTACCTGAGTTATAGGTTATTTTAAGTAGTGGTGTTCCTTTATTTCTTATAGTCATATAACATTGTTTTCTTCCCTTCTTTCAAATCGTTTTCAAATGTATTTCTTCGCTCACATTTTCTAAAACATTTAGTTGACTGAACATACGCCGATGTCTTTGCGACGTTCGAATTTCTCACGTCTAACTTGTTTGTTGGGCTAGAACAAATGGTCATACAATCGTTGTTCTACGGCCGCTCCTATAACATCCCATACTCCTAGTTCCAATAAGCTACGAAAAAGCTATAAAACATACAACGAATAAGCTATAAAATGCATAAAAACCATTTTTTGGAAAAACGGATCGATTCTTTAAGGCCAGACCGAAACTCCAACCATTACCCACCAAGAC
Source organism: Cucurbita moschata (assembly GCF_002738365.1). Classification (NCBI taxonomy): domain Eukaryota; kingdom Viridiplantae; phylum Streptophyta; class Magnoliopsida; order Cucurbitales; family Cucurbitaceae; genus Cucurbita; species Cucurbita moschata. The sequence continues at coordinate 3,099,711 of NW_019268532.1, forward strand.
GTTTTAAACAAAACCTTCAACCAAGCGACCGTGAATAACCGAGCTGAGTAAGGGAAAGTCCGATGATATATTAAGACCAACAATCTCTAATGTCAATGGGAGTAAACATTAATTAGTTTCACTGACCATCATAACCTTAAGCTAACAATTCCTTGCCAATTAGAACCTTGAATTTTTCTTCCAAAATAAAATAAAAAACAAAAAATGGATTGCTTGCATATTTTAAAATTTTACTACTTGTAGAATGTATATAGAGAACTTCAATGTGGCTCTTCGTTTTCCCGACCGAACGTAGAGAATCGACAAGCAACTTCCTAGCATAGCATCCCCCCTCTTCGAGGCGTCCCCTGTTCGGTCGCTTATCTTCGTTCAAGCCACAGGCCACCACATTCGCTCTACGAGCCAACATTCATTCTCGGCTTGCAAAACCAGTTGTTTTGCAGATGGGACATATATTCTTTTGCATCAGCCATTGCTTGATACATTGTGTGTGGAACTTGTGCCCGCAGTCCAGCATTCCAATGTCTTCCCCTTCTTTGTATTCCTCCTGGAAATCAGGTCGGTTTTAGGCTAATGCAGGTTTAAAGACTGATACGAATGAAAACGAAATGAACTCGTGGATACCTGACAAACACAACATGGTTCTTCCTCGACCTGTGGTTCGGGGGCATTGACGTGCTTCGTTCGTTTCAGTCGAGCAACAATCGTCTCTTCGCTTAGTCCAGTGTTGACGTTTCCAATGCGCTCTTCCAAAGCCAACAATTCCTGCACTTGACATACTAATAGATTAACAGAGCAACAAAAAGATGTGAAATAATGGGTTCGGTTTGGTTTGTATCAGTCGAACCTCATACGACATGTTGTCAACGTCAAGGCGCATATCCCTGTGCCGATCGTAAATATCAGCCATCCCGAAAAATAGTGACTGGTCCAGGATCATCACATCCTAACAAAACACAATTTTACAGCAACATTAATATTGATACATAAATCATCCACTCCTTGAATATTGAGAGAATATGTTTGATTATTAATTCAAGAGCAAAATGAAGTGAACCATTTGTTTATAAACACAAGACACTGTCATACACCATCACATTGGATATTCATATCACTTATGAACAAAGACTAAGTAGCTGTTTGCTACCATTTACACATTTTAACAAATCTAGACGAAAATCAAACATGTAGCATTATGACTTCTTGTATGCAATCATGTAAATTCGCCAATGCACCCATTGCACATGATATGGCACCGATAAGGAAACTACCTCAACTCGTAAGCTTTCCCCCCGACGGACAAGGCCCAAGACATTGCGAATCTGCTGCAGACAAAAAACGATAACATGTGAGCTTCAAATTCGTTTCAGAAGATGATACTCGAAGAATTCGAAAGCAATCGTCCAGCAAACACCGGCATCCACAAGTGTAATTATAGATATGCATCACAAATGTACCCATCATAAATCAAAGATGAGATAATAAGATTTAGATATGCATTAAGATATATAGCGCATATGCGTCTAGGGCGTCGTTCAGATACTCCATGAAGGAAAAATTCAACATACCTCAGATACTAGTCTATTATTGTCGCTTCCTTCACCGGAAGTAGCCAAGGTTCGTAATGAATAGGGAAGACCAAGCCCAGTGTCACCTCTTCTTTCCATCCATAATGCGGACCTTGGTTGCAATAAATGGTGCCCCCGACGGCCAGATCCAGATGAAAGAACCATATCCTGGGCAGAAGTAGAACCGGATCGTTGTGAATAATTACTTGTCCTACCACCGGACTCGTTTGTAGCAGAAGAAAATAGCTGCCTACGAACATATTCTGTTAACCTTCGAGGAAACTGTGTTGGACTATTCTCAGGAGGCATCCAAGGTCCAGAAGGGGGGTGGACCCCTGAACTTGAACCAACCCTGGATGTAGAAGCAACAGTTCCAGGAATGGACAGGTTTGAAGATGCTAAACCTCTACTTGATGGATTACGAACCAAATTCCTCAGCTCGTTTGCTGGGACAAACATGGGATGTTCAGATACGTTTCTTCCCATGTTGCTTGGTCTCACCTCCTCACGTTGCACCACCTGTCTCTCCCCTGCAGAGCTCGACGAACCGCCACTTCTAGAAGTAGAGCTCCCATTCCACCTATATGGTTGCAGACTTCGGGGTAAAGCAGGCACATGTATCATAAGTGGCTGACCTTGAGCAGATATATTGTCTACAGCTGGTGCTGGCCTCAAGTCTAATACATGCTCAGCAGGTAGAATTCTAGCTGGGAGCTGGGAAGATGAGGCCCCGGGATGCCGAACAGTCATTCCAGTCGGTGCAAAAGAATCTTGTGCATTGGATGAACTAATCCTTATACGATAGTTTCTTTGAGAACTATCTGAACTTTCTGCAACCATTGACTCAGAGAAGCTGTTGGAAGTCATTTCGCCTGCACCACGTACCGGAGCTTGATTCATTCGTGCTGGTGGAGCAGGAATGGTTAGCCTACTTCCTGTGTTGTAGCGACCAGGAAAAACTGGAAGAGTGGGCTCAGCACCACTTTCAATATGCTGAGCATAGTTACTGCTTCCACTTAAAGAGGGCTGTGTAACACTTCCCTCGATAGCTTTTCGTTTACAGGGTGCTCGACGTCCATCCAAGGAAGATCCTGCTCTACCATCATTTGCAACCACTGGAAGTCCACTATTTCCAGAAGGAAGTAAAAGGGGATCCGAAGCACTAGAACATAGAGCCCGCCCTTCTTCCGATCCACTAGATTTATACAAGTTAGAACCTTCATTAACTCGGCTACTCTCACCTCCATGACTAGCAAAACTTGCATTTAAATTTAGACTATGAGGAAGTGCATTAGAATTGGAATTTTGTATAATCAGTGGGCTGAAATTCACATGACCCAGCGTAGGATTATTTGACGGCTCACAGAGTCGGGTTTCTGTAACTGGACCATCTGCATCACGAGCCACTGAAGACCATCCAACCTCACCTTTTTGTTCATCAGATAATGCCTCGGTTTGCATATCACAAGAGCTAGGTTCACCTAAGCTCCATCTACTCAAATTCCGTTGCTCATGGCTCACAGAGCTTACATATCCCGTATTTATATCAGTAGTAGGCAACAAATAATCCGGTATTCGGTTTTCTGCTGGATTCCACATGTTATTCCAGTAAACTGGTTGGCTACCAGGATTATTCGACGAAGATCCATGTTCAAAGTTTATGGTTTCCGACAATGAACCAACACTACTCCTTTGCCCTTGCATTAGAGAAAATGTAAACTTCCCTATCAAATACGAGCCAGGTCAACAAAGTTTTCCAGACTACAAAACAAGTTGCATACACTTGATTGAATCTGAAAATCGATCAAAAACAGCCAATCAGCAAGTAAGAACCGTTAAATAAATAAACTCAACGATCAAACATGGCACTTTTGTTCGCACCAACAAACTCGATACTCGAACCAAAGTACCAAGTAACATTTGCCAGCATTCATAACCATTTCTAAATGAGTTACAGATTCATTCCCCCAAAAGATTGACCTTAGCAGCACATGCAAACACCAAGCAATACTCATTCTCTCTTCTCCAATCGTTTTAGCCATAGCAACACAAGCCAAGAGCTTAATAATAAGCAACAAATCAACCTTCAATGTATTTCGCTTACGAATAGTTAGCATGTAATATGAGTATTACAAAAATTACAGTATCAACAACTAGAACATCATGTTAGCATCAAAGAAACACCGATTTCAGCGCTTTAAAACAATGTAAAACTGGAAGCCTGCAATATTGTCTAAATGTTAAATGATATCTTATCCAATAACTGTGAGATATTGCAGTCTAATACGGTGCCTAGAAATCGATATAACATTATAAGAATGTAAGCGTCCAGAAACAAGAGATAGTAATTAGCAACACAGAGGTGTAATATCATAGTCGATAATATTGACTGGAAACGAAACTCTTCTAACATATACATGTTCCTAATCCTATTCACATTGATATCATGGAATAGCACAAGATTGTGGTTATAGAACTCAGCGAAGGCACCACAAGAAGAGAAACAATAAGACATGGAAGCTACAGAAATGAATCCCAGAATCGATGAAATCAGACTCACAAATTAGGCAAACAACTTAACCCAACTATGATCAAAACAAGTGAAATGAGAAGTTTCAAGTTCAAACAACCTAGAAAATAGCAGTGGTGTAGGGCGGAGGGGCGGAGAAATCAAGGCGGCTCAACTTATATCCATAAATTTTGACGTGATTAGAAGAATCATCATCGCCGAAGTCGCCGATAAGATGAGTTCAGAATTCAGATTGAAGAAGTCAAAAACCAAACCCTTTTCCCTATCGATATACCCTTTAACAAAATCGAAACGAAAAGGAAAATATATGTTCAGACGAAGAAGACGAAGAAGAATATGAGGTTTAAACAGTATTCATATTATCCGCTAATTCAGCTCTCGCATTAAAAACCTCCGCCAGAAAAGAAGACAACAACCACCTGGAGATCAAACATTCGATTTACAGAATCATCCATGATGAAGAACAGAAGAAACCCAAGATGAGAAAAAAGGGAAAGGGGAGAGAAAACTTACCAAACAAACAGATGGAAATTTGAAATTTGAAAAGGAGGAGGAGGAGGAAAAGGGTCCGATCTATGAAGAAGGATCTGGGACGAAAACCCAAGAAGCAATCCGTGAAATGGAAGCGAGGGATAAGAAGCTTTAAGCTTGAGGATCTCCCTCTGGATGAAAGTGGGAGCTAACAAAACCCACCGAGTAATGGGTGAGGGAAAGGTGGGGGATGTGAGGTAGACAAAAGACCATGTCCAAGACAAATAGAGATTAAAGAGGGCAGAGTAACCCTTTATTTAATTTAAGAATTAACTCAGAAAGGAGAAATGGAGTAACAGTCCACAGACACAAGGGCAGGCCGTTCCCATTTCCAGACAAAGAATTTAATAAATTAGAGAGACACAATTACACATACACCCAACCCAACAAAAAAAATTAAATTATAAATTCAAAAACAGAGAGAGAGAGAGAGAATAAAAGTGTGTGTCCTGTTGGGCCGCTTACCAAATGGCTCGCCGCTCAGGTTCAAGGGTCTCCATCTTCTTACAACAACAACAACAACAAATTAAAAAAAAAAGTTATCTTTTTTTCTCTTACCCTCAAAAGAGGAAGACTAAACACGCAACAAAATTACAGAATTGTGTATATATTTATAAAAGACTCGCGCCCCAATGTCCGCCATAGACACCCACTTGACCACTCTTCTTCCTCTTCTTCTTCTTCTTCTTCTTCTTCATCGCTACTGTAGATTCCGGTTAATGGGTGATCCTTTTCCTTTCATGGGTCCCTCCCATTCTTGACTGCCATGGCTGCTTGTGTGCAATTCTTTACCATCTAATAATGATTCAATTTTTTACGAAATGCAGAATCATATAATATAATCATATCCGGTCTTATTTTATACGTTTTGGATTGTATCATCCAGTGGGTAAACAAAACGTTCCTCTCCTCCTTTGCTTAAAGAAAAAAGAAGTGTGAAAGGCTGAAGCTACTTGAGTAATAGGGCAGATTCTAAACCCAACTTCCCTTTTAAAATGAATGGCGACCCCCACCGTTCATATCTCAATTGTGGGCCACTTTGATTCTTTATGGTTTTGGTTGCATTCACACCTTTTTTCTTACTTCTTCTTCTTCTTCTTCTTCCTCCTCTTCTTTTAATTTATAAATTTGTTACAGTCCTTTAAATGTGGGTTTGCTTTGACATATACCCTTTATTTTTTTATGCCATAAAACGAGGCCACACAATTATGATACCAATTTCTCCATACCATATGGGCTTTCATTCCAAAAATCAAATGCTTAACAGCTCCTCAAGGCCAAATTAAGAATAATAATCAAACGTTCTAATTATGATAACGAGATGACGATTCTCCCACCATACAGAATATTTACAACATTTCAATCCTTTTGAAAACCCTTTACCTAATCAACAACCCACACGCCTCAGCCCATCAAAAACAGACAAAAATCACAGCCAGAGACCAGGTGATTTCAGGCTCTGCACCTAATTTACCAGGCGGTAGATATAATTATCAAGGTAAACCAAGATTGCCTTTCTCCTAACCCACCATGATAAGTGGGCATCTTTGTCAGTTGGGGGCATTTTTCTTCTCAAAATGAGTACAAAAAGGAATCAAATTTAACCAAAACGAATGAGTCAAAGGAAGAAAACTGGAAGCAACTTTTGTCAATTATAAAAACAAAACGGCAGAAAATTGTGGTAATCAAGCCCACCTATAAGCAAAGAACTTTAAATGACATAATTGAAAAAAGAGGGAATGGAATTGGTACACCACTGCTGCAATAATAATCACTGAAAGCTGACATCCCAATCCCTTTCTTTCTCCTGCAAAATGTTGCAGTAAATATAGTTACCAAACCCCAGAGAGTTTAATTACAAAGATTAAGCAAGAGAAGAGGTGAAAGTAATAATATCACAATGGGTTCTCTCAACCACCCCCTTAAAAATTGCAACACACAGCAATAAAAACCCCTTTTTCATCATTAACTTTCATTGAACTTTGCATTTACAGTTGGAAAATTTTTGAAAGTAAACTGCCTAAGAACCTCCCGTGAGCTGCAAATAGCCAAAAATATTGAGAAACTTCAACATCAAGGGAAGGATGGCACCGCAAGCAAGCATGCGCCAAGGCATCCAATGCAATTAAAAATGCCATTCTTCCACTAGCCCCATTAATAAATTAAATACACTACTACTCCTCCTCCTCCTCCTCCTCCTCCTCCTCATGTTTAACCACAGGTGGGCTTGGTATTAACTACTGGCAACTAACAAAATCCAATTGATTCACCCAACATTTACCCTTGAAAGGTGAAAGAAAGAACAATATAAATAGATAAAACTGTAAAAATTACCAGGAAACTTGAGCCATAAGGTGGAATTGATACCTATGGAGTCCTTGTCTGTAAGTAAAGCATTTGCACGCAGCTTTAGCCTCAAATGTCGGAAGCCACCAGCAGTCCAATCATTGTACAGAGGAAGATTAAAGCGGCTGCAAGTGGTAATCAAATAATTAGAAGCTTAGGATGGAAATTTGGTGAACTCAAAGGGAAATGGAAGCAAGTTAGAAGAGGCTCATCACAAGACAAAGACGCGTGTGTGATAAAGGTTAACATCAAACAGTTTTTTATGTTCTACGTGTGGGCTGAACATTGGCAATTACAGGACAGATAAATGTCCAAACAATTTGAGGTTTGATGTAAAGGCAAACTAATGAAATTGTCTTACTTTTTTCACCCTAAATGACAAATCTAGCTGTCTTCCAAATGGAACACCAAACAACGTTGAATTTGTCAAAGTAGTGACGTACCCTCGTACCCTCAGGCAACCAGTTCATTCAGAAACGTAAGCTTTCACGGCTTTACATCTTTGGAGATGTGAGGCCTATAGAGCCCTCGAACGAAATACACCAAGAAAAGATTACCAACATAAATGCTTTGAGATGCCATTCTTGTACTATCAAAGAATTAGAGAGAAAAAGATTGCAAAAGAAAGTAAGAAACATAGCATGAGGAAATTGCAGCAAATCCAAGAACACTGCCTTAAATTTATCGCCACCAATTCAATCATCCAAGTTTATATTGACGGTAGGCGAAGGTAGAGTGGGAGCTGCGGATTTGTCGTTGGGATGTCTCAAATCAAAGACAAGAAATCCAAGAACGCCTATGTTGATCATGGCATAAACCATGCCTAGATATCCAAAAATTGGGTTTTTAAAAGGTAGAAACGATATGACCGATGGTACCGAATCTAGGTAGAATGGGAATATACACTTTTGAATAAAAGAAAATGGTGCTCGATCACACTATGCTGACAAAACCGAAAAAATGTTCTACAGAACACCATCTGCCGTTACACTCCAACGTAGTATCCAAACACACAACGCTAAATTCTGTCTCATTGAAAACTGATATCTCCTGCATTCGAGGAAAGTATCCTCGTCCAGGTTTATTAGTTGTTCATCAGCATGCCATTAGTTTGTCGATAATTTGGTGCAATTTGGGCATGGAACACCTCAAGCCCACCGCTAGCTAATATTGCCCACTTTAGCCTGTTACGTATCGTCGTCAACCTCATAGTTTTAAAATACGTCTATTAGGGAGAGGTTTCCACATTCTTATGAATGTTTCGTTTCCCTCTCTAACTGATGTGGAATCTGATACGTCACGGGCCAAAGTGAACAATATCTGCTAATGTTGAGCTTGGATGGTTACAAATGAGATCAGACTTAGACACTGAGCGTTGTGCCAGCGAGGACACTAGTTGTCACAACCTAACTATGAAGAGAGTAGGTTGTGACCCTCACGTTGCGACAAGAGAAGTGGCAACCCTCAAGTGGCGCCCATCCGGCCACACGAGGACCTAGACGAGTGTCATGATGCGACCAAGAAGAATAGTGCATCATTTAACACGCCACAACAAAGTGGGCATTGAGGACAAGTTGAGACATAAGCAAGATAAAAACATCGAATAGACAAGAGGCGCAAAGATAGGCTTGTTGAAGGGTCGGGTAAGGTCCTGGGCCTAACCTCAAAAGTTGGGGTTTCGAAAGGAATTCGGGCTCACCAAATTTAGTGTCAATCGAACACCAGACAGGTGCTCCATGACACCGTATGACCGTTAGCCAAAATCATGTCTATACCATGGTTTAAAATAGCTAAAAATGTACTATTGGGTACCATGGTGTCAACTCTCCACCACGGCCCTGTGACCTAAGCGAGCTACCCTATGGCATATACGTATGTCACAGCGAGGACGAGCGTGCCGAGACGAGTGTCTTGGGTGACTTCATTTGAAATGGATTTTCCAAGGACGATATTGTGCCTCAGCCCACGTGTCGAAGGTTGCTACATACACCCACTATCTATACGATGTCCGTAAATGACATGGTATGGGCACGGGAGGGCCAGTGTCTTGATAGAATCTGGATGGATGGATGTTCGGGATACCACGATGAGATGAGAGACACATGGGTCCGTTCTCGATGGCATGACCGAACGAGTCGGCACGACACCCTGAGACTCAGAATGACGTCAAGACATATAGGTCATATGTCGATAGGGATTAAGATGACAAGATGAGATGCGATGGTGCATTGACAGACTTGGCTCTAAGCAGAGGGAAGGTCGAGCCAAATGACTTGGCCTAGTGTAGAGACAAGTCGGTTGTATCACAGACGATTGAACATACACGTGCATGCAGCGTGTGTGGTCGAACAAACTTGGATTCCCCACAAGCTATGTTCTATTGACGAAGACAAATCTCACCTAAAGTCCGATAAGACACAAAGAAAAAGTAGTGCCGTGACATTAGGCCTACAATGGAGTGGAACTCCAGAGATGGTTGGAGAGGGGAACAAAACCTCTCATTCGTTTTAAAACCTTAGCTAAAATGGTCCGTTTGCAATTAAAAATATAGTTTCTTTATGTCAACAAACTCGTTAATTAAAATTGATCCAAGTCTCACAACCCAACTAATTGGGCTTCTTGTTTACAAATTTGGGCTTGGGCCTCTCATTCCCTTAAATAACCGGAAAATTCATATTTTTATTGATTATTAAAAATAAAAAATAAAAACAAGCATGTTTTTTTTTTTTTTTTAATAAAATTTAATAAACTAAAAGGATTGTTTTTTTATAATTTTAATAAATATTTGAATAAAGATAAAAAAAATATCATATGATATTTAATTATTTTGAAAAGTGGGGAATGACATAAGCTATAGATAATGAAAATTAGTAATAATATTTTGTTTTATTTACCAAAAATGTCTCCCTATCATAATCATTGCAAATAGATTGTGGATTATTGTAATAATGAATTAGGATAAATTTGACCAATATCTTGTCATATTTCAATAATCATAATCATTATATTTGAAATTAATGCCCACTCTAACTAATCACCCTCTTAATTCATTTTTTTTTAAAACTTAGATGCAATGAATTTTGTTTAGGTTTTGAAAGTCAACATTTAATATTTTGAGAAACTAAAGGTTAGGCAAGTAATTTCGTGAGTTATCATTTTCTGGGTTCCGCCCGAAAAACAATGTCACTCTATCGTTATCAAATTGACCATGATCGTGAGGATCCCAAGATAGCGTCTTCTACTTCTAATAAACCAGATCATGAACTAGATCACAATTATTCTCCATGAATTTATAAGTGATCCCATCTTTTTTATTGGGTCTGTATTGAGACCAAAGGTCTCGAACGTCCGATTCGACATAACAACTCAAACCCACTGTTTGCACATATTGTCTGCTTTGGTCTGTTACGTATTATTGTTACTCTCGCAGTTTTAAAATGCATATGTTAGTGAGAGGTTTCCACACTGTGAAAAGGAATGCTTCGTTCATTTCTTCACACTCGTTCTAAATTTGAAATACCATTTGTTACATGATTTCTTCTTCATATGAAGCAATTACGCAACTTACGTACGGAATCTAAAACGAAGAACACGAAGAACAAGGTAGCATCAATACCTCTCTCAACTTTTAACCTAAAAACCCATCAATTTTCACAGAATTTTGTTGGGGGGCTTTCATTTGTTTTTTCTTCTTTCTCGAAACTCACATAATTTAAAATTAAAATTAAAAAAAAAAAAAAAAAAAAAAAAAAAAGCTGCACGTTCATCATCTGCCTTCTGGGTGCAAAGGGAATAACTCCAGAGTTCTATCTTCAACCAAACATTCAAACCCCCAGTTCATGCACTTCCTCTTGTACGGACTATCTTCCCCTCCCTGCAAAACCCCCCGAACAAACCCTTAAATATGTCGAGAATTATTAAAAGAAGTAGTCTCATATTGGCTAATTACGAGGCTATCAACCAAAAAAGTTATTAGAGCTTATGCACGAAGTGGACAATATCATACTATTCTGTACGGTCGAGATTACTAACAAAATATATCATAACTCATTACAAAACTACGGTAAATGACGATCCTACCGATGGGTCGAAGGGGACGGCCGTGACGATGGTTGTCGTCGGAGTTACGGGGGAGGAGTGAGCAAGACCAAGAGTATTGCGCTTCTGCTTCTGTCGCTCTCGAGCTTTATGATTCTGAAACCAATAGAACACATTCTTTCCTTCAATCTTCCCGTACTTCCCAAGCTGTGCAGTAATTTGTTCAATCTGTTGAGCATTGGGAGTCCTCATTCCTCTCTTATAAAGCATCTCCAATATCGCTATCTGTTCTTGCGTCGGGTTCCACCGTGTGCCCCCTGGTTGCATCTCCACAACTCCGGTCTACACAAACCAACACGAGTCATTAATAATTTTCACTGAAAATAAAGCACAAGGGATTGGTAGACGTTAATTACCCGAGGGGAAGACGGGTCTTTCTTAGTATCAGGTTTGATGAAGGTCTTGAGGTCGAAAGCGGTGAGCGTTGAAGCGGCGGAGGTGGGCGGAGGAGGTCGTAAGCGCTTCGTGCAAGCAAGGGAGAGAGAGGGCTCATCCCAAGAACAAGGGGAGAAGTGATGAAGCTTCATGGTTAATCCCATGGGAGAAGATTCATACGAAAACAAGCCAACTCTTAATATATAGACAAAAAGCAAGAACAGGTGAGACTGTTCAAAAGCTTTGTTCGATGATGAAAGTTCCACATCAGCTAATTTAAGGAATGATCATGGGTTTATAATCATAAGCTTTTTAGAGAAACTCAAAACAAAGTTATGAGAGCTTATGTTCAAAGTGGACAACATCATACCATTGTGAAGAGTTGTGTTCATCTAATATACTATCAGAGTCATGCCCTAAACTTAGTCGTGCCAATAGATTGGTAAATTCTCAAATGTCGAACAAATGACTCCAAAATAAAAAGGAGTCAAGTCTCCTCGAAGGCATAGTAAAAAATGAGTAAGAATCTAAAAGAAAAAGGAGTCGGCTCTTGGTTAAGGGGAGGCGTGCTTTGTTCGAGGGGAGGTGTTGGATGATGAAAGTCCCACATCGGCTAATTTAGGGAGAAAAAGGAGTCAAGCTTCCTCGAAGTCATAGTAAAAAATGACTAAGACTCTAAAAGGAAAAAGAGTCAAGCCTCGATTAAGGGGAGGTGTACTTTATTCAAGAGGAGGTGTAGGATGATGAAAATTTAGGGAATAACCGTGAGTTTATAATAAAGGAATATTATCTCCATTAGTACGAGACATTTTGAGAAATCCAAAACAAAGCCACGAGACTGTATGCTCAAAGTGAAGAATATGATAAGTGAAGAATATGATACTATTGTGGAGAATCGTGTTCATCTAACAAGCTCTATTGTTATGAGACAATATCGTATCAGTGTGGAGAGTCGTGATTAGAGAGAAGAGAGCGAGTGTGAAGGGAAGAAAAGAGAGACCAAATGATGGGGAGAGGTTGACTTGAGGGGAGGGCATGTTTTTGTTTTGAATTCATGGGCAGCTGCTCGGCAACAGCGACAGCGACTGGGACTGCTGGCAAGTGCAGCTGGGTAAGTGTGAGTATCAGAGAATTGGGCAGTCATATCGGGTCGTGTTTTTATTTTTATTTTTATTTTTCTCTTGCTTTCATCATAACCTCTCTATGCTTTTCGGTGCCCTCTTCTTTCTCTCTCTTACTTTTTGCCATAAAGGTGGAACCCTAAAACTATGAGAGAGAGACACACACTAGAAAATAAAATTAAAAATATAATTCCTCCAATCCCAAACTCTTTACTATTTACCATCTTAAAATAATCTTCAATTTAAAATTCAAAATTTTAAAATATATTTATCGTTAGTATATGAACATGTAACGCTACAAAAAAAAAAAAAGAATAATGAGTCGTTGAAAAACGTGAGATTTCTGATGAGCTACTGGAGATCTCGTACGTCCAACCACCCACGATGCCTACGAAATGCTCCCCATGCAACAACCCATCCGCTTCAAACTTCACTTGCAGTTTGAGAGCGTAGTATACTGAGAGGGAGAAACGGAAGACGAACGGTTTTTTTTTGTAGTGAGACGTCAACGATATCATTCAATGGAGGACTAACATGTCGTAGGATTCATGTTGCTCTATGTTATTTTCTTATCGCTGGCAATATGTGAGTTATATAGAAGATTGAGACGTTACAAGATTGGTACTGTCAATACTATTTTTCAAAAATTTCAATGTATTTTAAAAAAAAAAAAAAAAAAATTTATTTTTTTTTACCTTCATATATTAATCATAAAAATTTTTAGAACTTTTTTTTTAATAAAATTAAGCGTATTAATACTATTTTTTTAAACAGGGTATAAATGTATTTTTAAATTTAAAAAAAATAATTAATTTTTTAATAAAATTAAGCGTATTAATACTATTTTTTTTTCATCTGTTTTGAGTAATTTTTAATTTTACTTGGTCGGTAAAGGTAAAAACTCGGGATTAATTAACCGTCTACCCTTAAGTATGATTTGATTTGGGCTTTTACAATCTAAACCAGCTTTTAATCAAAAGGGCACTAGAAACTCACGTGTGGCGGAACGGGGTAAAAAAAAGAAACGCCATTATAAATCATGTGTACGGAGGCACGACACGTGTGGGGGCTGATTTTTATTTAATTTAATTTAATTTGGACGCTGTTGGGGTCTCAATTATTGAATCCAGCCTTAGATTTTGTGTGTGTGTTGGGTGGGTAGCTTCATTGTAGGACTAATTATATTTCTAATTATTTTATTTATTTATTTCTTCTTTTTCATTAGTACGGTTAATTATTATTGTTCCTCACTTTAGACTAAAGTCTTTATTTTCTTTAAATATCATGATTAAAGAAAATCTTAATATAATTTAATTCATATTAAAGCAATCGAAATCCAAAACTTACCTATAGATAATTAGAGGTATATTTGTGAGTTAGGTTGTGATGTTCCACGTTGGTTGGGTGGAGAACAAACCACCATTTATAAGGGTGTGGAAATCTTTCCCTAGTAGACGTGTTTTAAACCCTTGAGGGGAAGCCCAAAGAGAATAATATCTACTAGCTAGCGGTGGATCTGGGTCATTACAAATGATATCAGAGCCAGACATCGAACGATGTGTCAGCCTTTTTCTTGTTCCCTGAAGGGGGGTAGAGACGAGGCGGTGTGCCAGTAAGAACGCTAGGCACCAAAGGGGGTGGATTTGGGGGCGGTCCCACATCGATTGGAGGAAGGAAAGAGTGTCAGCGAGGACGCTAGGCCCCGAAGGGGGTGGATTATGATGTCCCACATTAGTTGGGGAAGTGGGGAGGAGAACAAACCACCTTTCTCTAGCAAGCGCGTTTTAAAGCTCAAGAGGGAAAGCCCGCCCAAAGAGGACAATATCTACTAGCGGTAGATCTGGGTCGTTACCTAGGTTGAGTCGGGTAGTGATATTTTTTTAAACCCCATTCAAAGTCAATAAGAAAATAGGATAAATATAGCAATTAAGAAAGAATTAAAAAGTACCTTTAAGCCTAACTTTTGTCAAAAATGTTTAAAAGTGAAAAGGACAAAAATGGGTAGGATGATCATGAAGGAGGGAAAAGAAAAATAAGAGAATAATTGAAAATATTGGAATAAAAACCATTCGTTTTTGTCGTATTCCATGAGATTTTTCGTACTATAGATTTTCTAGTGAACAATTTATTTGTAATCAAACTATAAACAAAATCCTTCTCGAGTCAACGGAAGGGTGAGTTTCTGATATAAACCAAGAGACATCAATCATACAATATACTTCAATGAATTATCATAACATATTTCAATTCATGTCACCTCGAAGAAGAATGAAGTTTCATGTTAAAAATTTTGGGTAGATTACAATTTAGAGTAATTTAGAGTTATTGTATTTCATGAATGTATTTTAAGACTTTTTATTTACTCTTGTAATACCTATAATAGTTTCATTTTGAAGCTATATACAACCATGTATGTTGTATTTGTAAATAGATTTGGAAAACATACAGCCATGTGTGCTTTTCTTTAGTCAATGACTAAGTTTCTTTGCAATTCTATATAGTTTAGGCTGCTGGTAGAATCATTTAAGCTCGACATGATCAATCTTGCTTGTGGAGTAATTCGAATCTCAAGCAAGTATTCTTGCGGTGAGATATTTAATGAACAAGAATCATTCAAGTTAGACGTGATCGATCTTGCTTGTGGAGTGATTCGAATCTCAAACAATGTTTTTGCCTTGAGATATTCGATCAACAATCTTACTCCCCACATATCAGTTTCATTGTCCAAGTCTCAAAATCAGTACGTAAGAGAACAACTCATTTACATTTTTTATAACCGACTGAAAATTAAGATCGGAAATGAATGATGAGCGAGGGGTTTGATTTTTATTTAATTTATTTAAAAGAGAGAAAAAAAAAAAAAAAAGGAAATTGAAGATTGAGATGAATGCGGGGGAATGCATAATAATGATGATAATACATCAAAAACGTTGAAATTAGTATTAACATCATTACTCTTGACTCCATTTCCTCATCTTTTCTTTTTATTCTTCTAAATTATAATAATAATAATAAGAGGGTTAGAAATAAAGAAGAAAATAATAAAATGGTGAAAAGAAAAAAAAAAATGATGACGGTGGCATGGTGGGACCCACACAGTGGACGAAGCGGTGGAAAATTATGATGATGATTGGGGTAGGACAGACCCATCATGTGCACGTGTCCAACCCCACACATTTTCCACGTAACCACTCAAATCCCTTTATTTATTTATTTATTTATTTATTTATAATATTTACACAGGATATTATTCACATTAATGTGTTTATGTGTATGGACTGTGTGTAAAGAAGTACTATTATTTATTAAAATTGATTGTATTTAAGTAAATTTGAATTTGAATTTTGTTTGGAAACCTTTATGGGAAGGAAAGTGATGGTTGAAATTCATCCCAAAAAAAGAAAAAAAGAAAAAAAAAGAAAGTAAAAAATGGTTAATAAAGTAGAGAGAGAGAGAGAGAGAGAGGGAAATGATTGTGATTTTGTTGGTGGGCTTCAAATATATATGTTGGGCCCAATGACTTTTTTTTCCAATTTTATTTTATTTTATTTTTTTCTCCCAAGAAAGTGAGGGAAAGTTGAAAGAAAAGGGTGAGAATTAGATGGATGCCACTTCCCCACATTACTTTTTCTTACACTCACTTATTCTTTTTGCTTCACAAAAATTATTTTCTTTTTTCTCTACCGGTATGGTATTGTCTACTTTGAGTATAAATTTTCATGGTTTTGCTTTGGGCTTCCGCAAAACGCCTCACACCAATGAAGAGAGTATTCCTTGATTATAAACTCATCATCATTCTCTAAATTAGTAGATGGGGGAGTTTCATCCGATACATATAATACACCACAAAAAATGCACAAATTTCACGTTTATCTTAAAACAAGATATAAATTTTCATTTAAACCGAGAATGAGAATGAAGTGAGAATAGATTTCTTTTTGTTGTTAAAGAGGACTAAAGACGAAAATTATATTATCCATTTTTATTTTCGTCCCGTTCTCCCCCACCCCACTTTATATATATATATATATATCAAAACTAAGACATCAAACTAATTTAAATATATGTATTATTTTTGTGAATGTTTTTATTTATTATTATTTTTTTTAATAGAAATTAGGTTAAAAAACAAATTTCTTTTTACATTGTTTTGATAGAGTTTATTCTTTATATGTAAAAAATGGTTCAAAAACGTCAGGATGGCCGAGTGGTCTAAGGCGCCAGACTCAAGTTCTGGTCTTCGAGAGAGGGCGTGGGTTCAAATCCCACTTCTGACAAGGAATTACGATTTTCTTCGTTTTCCTTTTGGCTTGTCCCGTTTGATAACCGGACGACATGACGATCACATTTCGTTCTCGGGCCTTTGGGCCATTTTTTTTACCAATGAGCTTAGCCCACTACGACATGACGTCTCTGTTAAATGTTAAAATGTAATTTACTTTTTTGCAAAGGGAAAAATATATTTTTTCCATCATTAGATCTAAAGTTACATCAAGGCCAAGTCAATACCCTAAATGATTATTATTTACATTAGATAAAAATCAAGATGAATTATTTACCATAGTGCAATATATATATATATATTATAATAGTAAAAGAAAAGAAAGTATTAATATGTTTCAATGTTGATTGCAGCTGTTTATTAAAATTTAAAAAAATTTGGAAAACCCACAAATATAAATGGTTAAAAACAACCTCTTTTGTCTATCATTTTATGAAAACAGCAAGTTTGGGGTTTCCGTTCACCATGGCGACGGCGACGGCGACGTTATACTCTGATTTGTGAACTCCACACGGCGGTTCCCCAGAAGAACTCATCCTTATCATTATCATCATCTTCTTTCTTCTTGTCCGGAAGATAAAAAAAAAAAAGAACAAAAATTAATCCAAAAAGTTCAAAAATAATGCAGAACAAGAGTTAGATTAGTAGTCGGATCCATCAACCAACGAGCTTGCTTTACCATCTCCCCTGTTTCGAAGCTATCAATGAAACAGTGATCGTCGATCAAGCTTCGTCGGAGCTTTCCAGGTCCGGAAACTGGTTCAAATCAGGCTTGTCGGAAATGGGTTTGGATTGGCGTTGAGAAGCATGGTGGGCAGCAGCGTCGACTCTAGCACCGACCTCAATAGCTCTTCTGCGTATTTAAGAAGAGGGAAAATCAAGCAGCTGGTGATTCATGTCCTGTAAGATCAGGTCCGGGAAGTTACGGCGGGCGGATGGTCCTCTCAGGTAAAACACCACCATGTCGTAGGCTCTGGCAGCACTCATGGAGTCTCCCGCTTCATTCATAGTACAACTGTGATGTCCCACATTGGTTGGGATGAGAACAAAAGACTCTTTATAAGGGTGTGGAAACCTTCTCCTAGCATACACGTTTTAAAGCCTTGAGAGGAAGCCTGAAAGGGAAAGCCCAAAGAGAACAATATCTGCTAGCGGTGAATCTGGGTCGTTACAACAACATCGACTGTATTGAATTCATTGCGTAAATCCCATAGCAAAAATGAAAAGACCAAAAAGACCAGAAAGAGAAGACTCAAAAGGGGTTAGACTGGGACAAGGACGGGAGGCCTCGCCATTTCATAGAGGAACGTACGATGATATTAAATGGTAACCGACCAGCATGAGTCGTGGATGTTAGAAACTACGACTCTCCACAATGGTATGACATTGTCCACTTTGAGCATAAGCTCTATGTCTTTACTTTGGGCTTCCCCAAAAGACATCCTACACATATAGATGTATTTCTTACGTATAAACCCTGATCCTCCCAGTAATCAAACAAATACCAAAAAAATACCAACAGGGCCAACAAGGAACCCAAAGATGTTACCATATTGAGAGAGATGAATAATGGGTTACTATTTTTTGTATGATGAGAAGAATCATATCATATAATTTCATTCATTATAAGCCATTGTTCGAGCACAAAACAAGTGGGATTACAACTTACATATGGTATACTTTGTTACATAAATTTGAATGAAATAGCTTCATATATAGATTATAACAACAATCTAAATATTCCAAATATAATGATCAACAATTACAGTATCTAGTCACAACATGAACCATCCAACTATGCAGAAACCAGAATATTGAGACTTCAAAATGAATTATGAAACAGTCAGAAAATCTACAAGGTTCTTCTGTAACTACCGAAGCAATTGAAGGAAGAATATCAGCCTATAGCAAAAAATCCTAACAAGCAAACAAGATGATAAATTATTCTCCCCCCTCCCCAAGCAACAACAACAGTTAAAGTGGATGTAACAAGATGATTATTGATCCTGCTAAACTCCTAACCCCGGCAGAATAAACATAAAAGGGTACAAGAAAATCATGATTCTAACCTTGAAACAACTATTAAATGACAACAGAAACATCTTTGTCGGCCCTGCATCAAGCTATTCAACACCTATTTGTGATCCTTGAGCACCACTGCTGCAACGCTTTTCAATGATTCTATAGCCTTCAGCAAATCAGATTCAGAATGGCCAGCAGACACCATCAACCTGATTCCTACTGGTAATCGACATTTATCAACCGTCGATCGTTTAGAAGTCGCAACAAATACAGAGTATTCCTTGAGGGCCTGGAAACACACAAATCTTCAGAATATATGGTGAAAACAGTAAGTTTGTATTAGAGATCAGGTTAAGTTACTTACACGTTCAGCAATGTTTTCAAGGAGTTGTAGATCAATTTGTATTGACCCTGTAGATTTCTCTAATAAGAGAAAGACAATGGGTGATTCTTGATTGCTTCCTAGTTTAAGGCCTGGTATATCTGACAATCCTGCATTTTCCCAAGAAAATGAAGGGTTTATGTTGCATGCAGCATGTATGCCTATCTCTTATCACAATAGCAGCAGCTGAATTGATATTCAAGACTGAACAATACAAAATATTCTATATAGTGAAAGGAGAACATAAAATCTTTAACATTTTTTACTTTTGGATCAATAAGACTATCTTAAACGTCGAAGGAAGGCCCATATAATAACTTACATAGGTCTTTAGAAGGAAAAAAGAAAAAAAACTTAAATAGGCATTCTCTTTGACGTTTAATAGTAGGAAACCTGTGTTAAATATAGATAAATTAAGGTCCTACACACGATTAGACATGAGAACAGAACAAACCTTGCCACAAAATAGTTATGTTCTTTTTCAGCTTTGTTAACAGAATAGGATTTTCCTCTATAAGATCTATGGCAGTAATGGCAGCAGAAGCTAAATATGGGGGCAATGAAGCAGAAAAAACATAACCCGAACTGCTCAGGCGCTGCACAATTAAATACAACCAAATTAAGTACTCAAAACTGTAGGAATTATAACTGTAACCAAACTAAACTTGTCAAAAGATTTTGGGGAAGAATAGATAAATTTTATTGATCAAGATAAACAAAAAGGAACAAGATGCGGAGAAACATGAAGTTGCTTTTTTACCATCAAATGACAATACCTGGTGATCAACGACTCTAGCACTTCCACTGCAGAATCCTCCTTCTGTAGCCAACGCATGCCCCATAGCGGCAGTTACTATATCTATCTTATCCACCTGCAACATGAAACCATCATCAAGAATCTAAATCTACTAGCAGACAAACCTAAAAATTCTGTTTATAAACATACAGAAACCCCACAGTGTTCTGTGAGACCTCTTCCAGTGCAGCCAAGTACGCCAAAGGAGTTGCTCTCATCCAATATAACACGAAACCGATACTCCTCCTTCAATTTGACAATCTCGTCCAATGGTGCAATTTGACCAGAATTCTACAAAATTAAAAGTAAAATGTCAGAAGGTTTTGGACAAGCCAATTATACCAAATGATAAATTAAAAAGAGAGAGAGAGACAGAAAAAGAAAAGAAAGGAGAGAGAGACACAGAAAGAAAGCATAAAAGCTCTAAAGGAAACCCTTTAGTGACACCAAACTAGCAAGATGAGCATCTCAGGCAAATTCTTAAAATTATATGAAGGTCACCATCTTCACATAGAAGAACTGTGTAATGTTAGGATCATGCTACACCCAACTTGATTTCAGATGTATACTGTAAACACAACATCCAAATTTAATGAGTAGAACAACCTGGTACACTGCTTCAACCACAATATAGCGTCGCAGTTTCTTAGCTCTTTCATTCCCGACAGTGATTTTCTCAAGAGTATCTCTCAAGGATTTCATATCATTGTGCTTGAAATATACAATTGTGCTCCTGGATAGATATAGCCCATTTTGTATTCCCCAATGAACACCCTCATCCCTGCCAAAAGAAAAAGGAATTGCTTTACTCTTTAACACAGTCCTAATCTGCAATCAGTATTTACTCCCACTGTAAAATAATTAGCAGAAGAGAAATAACAATATAGTTGGACCCAACCCAATCTAATAAACAGATATGAAGACCAAACGATAACAGCATCGTATGCCGTCATGGTACACGGCTCCTAAAGGTAACCCTGTGACATATGGATGAACTCATACCAAAACACTACTCAGAAAAGGAGGGGAAAATGGACAATAAGCTTTCCAATAGCCTTATCAATATTCATCCAAATTAATTTTTAAAAATCCCATTGAACTTGAGCTAGAATTCAGAAAATTAGTTAAAAATACACTATATTTCAGTCCTCTTGAAACCATAGATAAACACAAAACATGTTCATCTTCAGCCCAAAAGAATAAAAGAAAGAGAAAATGTACTAATGTTACTTTTGTCAGAGTTACTAGAAAGTTTCTATATACCGATGTTTTAAACCGAATCATGTTATATGATAAAGGTGACAAAAAAAGAATAATAAATAACAGCACAGGGCCAATTACCAATTCCCTAGTGAAAACAACATATATTAACTTTAAAACAAACTAAAAATTAAGCAATTATGGTACTCACACTACAATGACATCTCCTCTTTTACAAAATGCTGGAATTGCACTAAACGTAGTAGAAAGTCCATAAGAATACAGAATTGAGTCTGGAGTTCCCAAAAATTTTGCTATTCTGGCTTCACAATCAAGGTGTACATCTGTAACCATATAAAAAACAGTCATGTAATGCAAACTGCCGCAGAAATCAGTTTAAATTCAATACCCAATCTTACCAATTGTCCCATAAAACCCACGAGGACCACATGAACCCACACCATATTTCTCCAAAGCATGTGTACATGAATCCTGAGGAAAACAATTACTGTTACTAGTTCCAAAATGCAAAGAATCTGTGCACGTTTTAATTGAAATTGCTCACATACAAGTAACTTCTCGTGGCCTATCAATCCAAGATAATCTGCAGATGAAAAATTCACTACTTCTTTTCCCTTGATAATTGTATGCGGTCCAGCAGAACTGGATAAATGAAATTTGTAAGAAAAATCAGCGAACAAACTATTGAGCAAATAAATAAGAAACTTAATAACTTGTCAGTAAAGAGTTAGAAATTTGGCATAAACTAATCAGAAGGACAGGTTAAACCTCAATAAATTGAACAACAGTGAATTATAGAATTCTATTTTTTTTCTTTTTTCTTTTTTATAAATATTATTACACAAGAGTTAGAAGTTTGCATAATGGAAGTACATCGAATGGGTAATCCAAATAAGAAATTCCCCGCAAAATAATTTGCAGTCCGAACGAGAAAGCTCTAATCACCTTTCCAACACTGGTGGTTCATACAGCATCTCTTCTGTGAGTGACGGGATAAGTGGCTCAGGAACCCATTCATCACATAACTCATCTATTTCCTACAAGGATCAAGCATAATTATAAGAGAAATAGTGCAATGAAATGTAATGGAATACCAAGTACATATTAAATCACCATAAAAATAGAGGGAAACATGTGTACAAGTTAGAATGGCAAAACAACAAAGACAGAAAAACCTTATAAAATGAAAAAGACAAATCAGATACAAAAAGAGTTAGAAGAGGTCTCTCTTTTTAGCCTGAAAATGATATTTAGTGCAAGAACTTTCAAGATTAGTACTTCAAACGTAATAAAAAGAAAAGACCAGATTACAAAATTTAAAAATGAAATCAGAGGCCACTCAGAAACCGTTCAAATTTCAGAAGCATTATAAAAGAAAGTACATTACAGTCTTAATGAAAATAATAATATATCTCGTTTACAGCTAAACAGAAAAAATGCAATAAGCTTTGAAAAATAATGGACTTGAAGTAAATAAAGAATCCTTGAACATTCATTAAATAATATTATCATGGTAGCGAGAATCCATCACTTATCGGTTGGGAGAAAAGTTCATATAATCATTTAAACCCAGTTATAACTTGCTAAATCTAGTTTTATCAAAAGTTAAGTTTATCTTTTCACATATATTTACTACATTATATTAAAGTCATGATAATTTCTATCTCCCTTCTTCCTTGTTACTCTAATAGTTGAATTTTTCTTCCTTGTTACTCTAATAATTGATCATTGTTGTTGATATTTGGTATGGGTAATAATAACAGAAAAACCAATATGAAGATGGATTGATTTCAGAAAACTAATAACCTGATGTTTGCAAGACTACAAAATTAATAATGATGGATAAAAGGCTGTGTTTTTTTAATTGTTCAAACTTTATATACCATTATCTATACATGGCCCTCTTGAACTCAAATCTTAGATCCACCACTGCCAACCTAACATCTATTCTCTACCAGACAAGAACAGCGAATCCAGCTACTTAATTCATACAAGCATAAAGGAATCATCACATTGGAAAACAATCATGCCTTCACGTATGTAGCTATTTACATTTGACAAGGGCAATAACAATTTGTAATTTGGAACAACTGAAAAACCTTCTTTGTTAAGGGCCGCTTGGGGGGCTTGTAACTCTTCTGGGAAAGGAGAATAATTATAACCACCAAAAGAAGAACCTCCACAAATAAATGTCCTTCAAGAAAGAGGAAGAAATGAATAATTCACCTAACAATTGAAACATAGAAAACAGATGTAAACCAAGTTCTTTGAGCTAAAATGATACCTCCAATGTGCACACCAAATATAACTGCCCGAGCAGAGGGAGCATCAAGAATCAAGGTTATCCAGTCTAATGTAGATTTCACTACACTTGAAAACATCGATTCCATTACTATCCCCACCTGAATCTAGTTTAACACTAAAAGCTTGAACATCAATTGGACGCATACACTTGCTTCATGCTTAGCCCAAATATCACAATTCACAACCCTGCATTGTCCATTTTCCTTGTTAACATCATTAAAAAAAGTTAAAGTGAACCCTGTTAGTAAAGCACTCAGATACTTAAAAGGTGAAAATCAAAGGTTTACTTGGTCCGGAGAAATGGGCCAAGGAATGAAAAACCCCATTTCTCAGAAATCAAAAACCGAAAATTCTGCATGGTATCGTACTGAAGCAATCAATCGCATGTCAATAATTTTCAAAGTGAATCGAGTAACATGAAGATTAAGATGGGTAATGGATCTAAAACCAGAGTGACCCTAGGCTAGCACCGAATCAGCTCAAATCTTACACCGCCGTCCACACATCATGGAGATATCCGAGGAAATAGAAACCGAACAAGATCAAGGAGAAAAAAAAAACAATGAAATTACCAGATAATTTTGGAGAAAAGAGAAACATAGAGCCACGATTGACGATGCCGAGATGTGGAATTTTCTCTCGTCGAAGATTTGGAGAATGTGTCAAATCTGGAGAGTGCACGTAATTAAAATATGCAAAATTAATTTATTTATTCTTTAATCCCCGTAACCTTTACCTTCTTTATTCTAATCGTCCAACTTCAAAATAATAATAATAATAATTAATAAATTTGATATCTATTTATTATCTGTTCAAATTAATTTTGATTAAAATTTTAAATTTCAAAACTATATATATATATATATATATATATAACTCTCAAATCTATGCCATTTTATCTTAAAATCAAACACAAATTTTTATAATTTTTAAAAAATAAATATTAAATCTGATGGCATCTCAACAATCTCGAAGGCACGGTGTTTTTTTGTAGTAGGATTTTTAGATATAACAACGTCTCAACGATAAAAAGATTAATACTTTATAGCATTAGGTTGATTTGATATTTTTTAATTAACATGAAAATATTCGATTAAATTTGAAATATTTAAATATATAAAAGGTATATTTTTTTTTAGATTTTTTTTTAATTATTGTCAACCGAGTGTGGACAAATGTTGTTATTAACCACAATTTGTAGATTCCATAGGTTTAAGCTAGTAAAAAAAATGGTTTTTAATAATTATAATTAATTACTCAATTAATTATTTAATCACACAATTAATTGATTTTAATTAAATATATAATTAATAATAATGAACTATAATTAATTAAATCATCTATTGTCTTAATTATTTTAAATGTTACTATAAATTCTTTTTTTTTTATTGTTTTAGCCATAATATTGATCCATAAGATTTTCTCATTTAAAATAATTTACTACATTGGTATTTGATTTTTTAAAATTTAACATGTATAATTAATTCTTCACTTTATTTTTACTTAAAAAGTTCATGTAATTTTATTATAGTTTTATTAGAATTATTTGAGATTGTTATTAAGATTAATTTTTAAACAAATTTAAAATTCTAAAATTAAGTAAATTAATAAAATTGTTAAAAGTATTTATTGGAATCAAATAAAAATATTATTTATTTATATGAAATTATAATATCATTTTGAGACAGGTTAGTTTCAAACTCACAATTTTTTTAAAAATCAAAACGACTCATAAATAATAATAATAAAAGAAACTTAGATAATTTTTTAATTTGAGTAGTGTCTAATGTTTTTTTTTTTTTTTTACCTAATTCAATTAAATAATATATTTTAGCATCTAATACATCAAAAAAAAGTTTTATTATTATTATTATTTTATTTAAATATAATTCAAATATCACAAATCTCTTAATATATATTAAATTTATTTGAATTTCAAACTCAAATTTCCTGTTATTAAAATGTAGGATAATAGAAAGCACTTTCTTCGCTAATTTAAAATTAAAAAAATATAATTATTGAATACATCTAATATACACGAGTGCATTTAGTATTTGATACATCAAATAAAATAAATTTATTTCTTTACTATATTTAATATATTAAATATTAACTTGAACCTTCGAATTAAATATATTTTTCTTCTATTAAATATTGATTTAATATATTTAATATAATGAATATTAATTTTACCTTTCAAATTAAATATATATGCATCATTTATCTTTAATATAATAAAATATATTAAATATTAATTTAAACTTTTCAAAATGAACCATTTGTTTATGAATCCGCGTAAACGAAATCTATTAGGTCTATGAGAGGTAGAGCCCCGTTGTTCAAAGTCTCAAAGTCATCACTTTAAGTGAACTAACCCCGAGGGATGAGTTAATTTCATCCCCTAAAGTTATCTTTTCAGCTCCAATTTAATCCAGTTTCAAAAAATAGTAAACTTATAATTATTTAAAGATATTTTGCATCTTCAAAGTCTCCTAATCTTTAAAGTCTTGATTAAAGGAGTGTTTTTCAATAGCACAAGCCCACCACTAGTATATATTGTGTTATTAGTACTTTTCCTTAACTTTGGCTTAAAGCTTTAAAATACTTCTGGTAGAAGGAGGGGAACAAAATATTGTTTACAAGGGTGTGAAAACCTTTCACTAGCAGACACGTTTTAAAACCGTGAGGCTGACGGTAATACATAACAGGCCTAAGCATACAATATTGGCTAGCGGTGGGTTTGGGTTGTTGCAAACGGTATCAGAGCCAAACACCGGGCTGTGTACCAGCGAGAACGCTGGTGTCACAATCACACTTTTGATGGCAACGGACTTGCGATTGTGCGGCACTCACTTTCCAATGACAAGTGAGCTAAGCCAATTCGTTCTTGCGTCGCCTACAGCCAAGCGACGTATGCTCGAGCCTCTGGCCTCGGTTTTAAGAGAAGGTTTTAGAAAACAAGGGCAGAGAGAGATTTTCGAAAGAGAGATTTTTGAAAGAGAGGTTATATAAGCAAGCAAAAGAGAAATAACAACAGCTTACAGTATATAACCTTGGTAGGGAGAAGTTAACAACTAGTCTCCTATAGTACATTCGGAGTCATTTCATGTCTGACAGACCTAAACATGATATTTTTGAAACGTCATACTTTCTAGAAATATAAAAGTAAAATACTAGAATATGAAAAGACATAAAGGGTTGGGTTTGTCATGGGCATGCGACCATAGACAACATGCTTTGGACGAGCATGACCGTGACATCCAAACACCGGGCAGTATACCAGCGAGGACGCTGACCCCCAACGGGGTGGATTGTGAGATCTCACATCAGTTGGAAAGGGAACGAAACATTCCTTATAAGGACGTGGAAACCTCTCCCTAGCAGACGGGTTTAAAAACCGTAAGGCTGACAACAATACGTAACGAACCAAAACAGAAAATATCGGTGGTAGTGGGTTTGAGCTTTTATATGTTCAATCTTCAAGAACTTAAAGTTTCCTGTCTTTTTGAGTTCGAAGTTTATTAGCTTTAAGTCAAACAGTCTAGTCTTTCGAGTTTGTTTTATCTTGTACATTGCCATAGGATCCAATTTGATAAGCCTAGACTTACAAAGAGGATCGGATATTATTATAGGCAAAAAGAAAGAACGAGAATTATATCAAATCATTAAACGCGTCTGAGAGGTTAAGGTCTTTCAAGGGCCGCATACGAACGAGGCGAAGGAGGAACCATATCATGAACCGAAGCAACCGCAGCCATGGTGGGGAGCTTACAAGGAACATAGTTGAACGTGTTGGCTCGTGGGCAGCTCCGTGGTTTACAGAAGAAAGTGGCGCATTCGGCTGCGGTTTTTTGGCACCGGAAGCCCGGAAGGCAGTTTCCTTGGACGTGGAGCCTTTGAGCTGTGATTAACTTCCGGCACTGTGGGCCGACTCGGGTGAAATAGTTGTTGCTTAGAGTTATGTTGTAGACGTGTGGGAGGCTGCAGAGGGACTCTGGAATGGCTCCGTACAAGTGGTTGTTGGCTAAGTTAAGGATTTGCAAACTGAATAGGCAGCCTAAGGACTTGGGTATTGGACCTGTTATGATGTTTGAGCTGGCGTCCAACACTGTGGCTTTTAGTAAATAGCCTATCTCGAACGGCAGACAACCGGAGAGGCTGTTTTTTAAGAATAGTACCTCGCGTAGAGTCCTCCACGCCCTCCCGATTGTCGGTGGGATCGGACCTGCACGTAAGAATAAAACATCATTTACATTAAACCAACCCATAAGCTTGAAATTTGGTTAGAAACTACGAACTTCTGCAATTGTATGATATTGTCTACTTTGAGCATAAGCTCTCGTGGCTTTTCTTTTGGTTTCTCTAAAAAATCACATACCAACAAAGATGTATTTCTTACTTATAACCCCATTAGCCAATGTGTAACTCCCTCCCAACATTCTTCCACTCGAACAAAGTACACCATAGAGGTTCCCTGAGACCTATGGAGCCCTTGAACAGTCTCCTGACTCTTTTTCTTGAGTCCTCGAACAAAGTACACTATTTGATTTGTTCGACACTTGAGTCACTTTTGACTATACTTTCGAGACTCACACCTTCTTTGTTCGACACTTGAGTATTCTATTGACATGATATTGTTATGAATCAGGGACCTCCACAGTGGCATGATATTGTCCACTTTGAGTATAAGCTCTCGTGGTTTTGCTTTTGGTTTCCCAAAAACCCTCATATCAATAGGGATGTATTCCTTCCTTACTTATAAACCTATGATCATCGGTTTAATCAGCCAATGTCGTACTCCCTCCCAACAACCCTCTCTTCAATTTAAAGCATGTTCCTATTGACCTCAATCCCAAATATCAAAAGAGCCAGATCTATTGAGAATTGTGGATTGTTGGGAGGGAGTTCCACGTTAGCTAATTTAGAGAATGATCATGTGTTTACAAATTAAGAACACTATCTCCATGAGACCTTTTAGAATATCCCAAAGCAAACCCAGAAGAATTTATGCTTAAAATGGACAAAATCATACCATTTGGTCATGAATTTCTTATTATTGTTAAAAATTAAGTAGGGATGGAGGACCTGTAAACTTGTTGGCAGCAAGTGTGACATAGAGCGCGGGCGTGTTACCGAACGTGGCTGCGGGGATCGTCCCAGTGAACCCATTGTTGTTAATAAACAGCACATCAGTGTCAATATTAAACAACCGATCCGGCACCGAACCATTATAACCATTGAAACGAAGGTCCACAAACGACAATTTATTGGCTCCAAGAACAGACCCAGGGAACCCACCAAGGAACTTATTGTTACTCAAATCAAGCTCATACAAGAACCGCAACTTCTCAATATTCCGCTTGATAACGCCACTAAAGTTATTGGAATTAGCATGAAAGATAGCAATATCCGGCAGGTTACGTATGAAGCGGTAGAAGTTCAAGAACCGCCCACCAAATCTGGCCCCACTGAAGTCAATGGAGGACAGCCCAGTGATATTGAGGTCCGGAACGACGTCGCAGAAGAAGCCTTTGAAGAGGCAGTAATTGTCCCCGACCCATGTCTTGGTGTACCCAAATGGGTCGTACGTGATGTTGCTTTTGAGCTCTTGAGTTATGCGAAGGATTGTGGCTCGGTTGGCTAGAGGTCCCGGGTTGGTTTTGGGGCGGCGTGGCATTAGCTTAACGCACGGTGGGATCAGCGGCGGCCTTGGTCGGATCCGCGTTATTGTCGGGTTGGGTCGGGGCGGTCCAATTTGAGCTAATGAGAACTCAAAAATGAGGAAGAGGACGAACAACTTTGGCCACATTTTGATTTTGGTGAAAGAAAGATGGAGCTAATGTCATTTTATAATATGGTTTGTATAATTTTGGAGGGAAAATAAAAATAAAAATTATAAACTATACTCTATTTTATAATAAAGTGAAGATATTTGTGGGTAATTTTAATTTTTTTTATTACTTTATTTTATATAAAGAGAGGTGATGAGTAGCTAGATTCCTTGTAAATTTATTATTTAATTATATATATTATATAAATAAAGGTATTAATTTTATAATAATATTATGGAATAAAGCATAATCTGAATTATTGCTCCTCAATTATGAATATTCAAATAAATAAATAATCTTCTACTAACTTTTTTTTAAAAAAAATTTATTCATTTTTATTAATTACTTTAGAGTTAAATAGTTTTAATTATTTTCCATTTTCAAAAAAAAAAAAAAAAAGATATAATTAGTAGTTTTAAATTTTAATAAATACATTTTTCTCTTTAGAGTAATGGAAAAGAAGTCACAAATAAAGTGAATCCACCTATGAAATTTAATTAATACTTTAATAAATAATACATTAATCGATTATAAATTGACCAGGGAAAGGTTAATTAAAGTGAAGTCTATCAATAATTAATACTAAAAAAAATATTTATTTTATTCGGTTATATTTAGAGTTTTAAAATTGAGTTTTTTATGAAAAAATTAGAATGTGCAATAACAATTTCAAATCACAATATCTGACCGTCTCAGTTCTACCACGTGCTTATCTAAATAGAATCAAATCACAATATCTTAGTTTGTTCAGTGTCAAAGTCATGCTTGTCCAAGATGTGTTGTCCATAAATGTAAACTCTAAAAAAGTTGTTTATTCATATTTTCATTATATATGTATGAATATTTGCCACTTTTAACGTATAAGCCCGTTATAAGCAATTTGCTTGAAAACGAACCGTAACAAAAGAGGAGCTCTCTCAGTTCTTCTATTAATTTCGTCGAACGAGGATATTTTAGATTCCATATTTATATCTTGTACGAAGACGAACATCTTTGTATACCCTTAAAAGTGTTAGTAATTGGTCATATATTTCTAACAACAAAATCGAGGAATGCAAGGCGTGTGCCATTTACGAGGCTAACCATGTGAATTTAGGGTTCGATCCAAATTCCCATTTTCTCCTTTGCTAAGTGGTCCGTTTTTATTTATTTTTATATATTTATTTTCTTTACAATTTGAGTTTGTCCTTATGATCTAATTTCACTCGTAACATTTTCTACGAACATATTTACACAAATTTTAAAGTATAAACACACTTTTGACATTGTCACTTGCTACTAATAATGAGGTAAAATAAACTATAATATAATGTTTGAAATTTAATATTTAATATAAATAATGACTAAATATTTTTACTAATATAGGGACATATATTTGTAACGATATCCATGGTTTTATTCTATGAAAGAAAATAATTGGGCCCGATGGGCCCTGCTCGTGTAATTTTGGCCCATAATTTTTGGATATGAGGCCCATTATCAGATCGACGACATCTCGGCTAAATTTGGGAGCCAAGAAGAAAGCCGGCGGATTGATTTGGTGATAAAGTCTTCGTTTTGAAGCGAAGGACCGATTTGGCATCATCGCCTTCCTTCGTCAGCGTTGTGATCTCAAAAACGCCGGCGGAGATGGAGTTTTTTGGAATGGACTTCAGTTGTGTGTTCGGATCTCTAAGCGACGGCAAGTTCCCGGAGAAAAATTGCTTGCTACCCCTCATCTCTAAGCTCCTTGGCTATTGCATTGTCGCCGCTTCAACCACCGTCAAACTTCCTCAGGCAAGCTTTTCTCTCTTCCTTCCCTTGGCCGGAGTGTATTTGTTCGAATTTATCGAAGGAAATGTGATGGGATTAAGTTTTTTTATTTTTTAATCGCCAGCATCTGTAATCAATGTTCTTGGTTGTGATCTCTAGTTTCGGTCTGCCCTATATTTTGTGTTGTGCAATTTAAGACTCGCGTATTGTTTGTGAACAAATTTTCGGTTGTGTAAAATGGGGATTGGTCATAAATGATTATAGGTTGCATTAATCGAGTAACCAATGGGCATTTTTTACGTGATTGGGTAGTAATTTAGTTATCGTGCTAGGTTGTGACATGAGATTAGTCCAAGTAGGGTGTAGCTAAGAATCGAAACTTGTTCCAAGTTTAGCCATGTGCTACATTAATCCCTTGAACTTATATCAATAACCGTATAAAATTCCCCACCCTTGTTATGGAATCAAATTGTTTATTCATTAATTCTTCTCTTCCAGTTCAACGTTTCCGCCTGAATAGTTTTTACGACTTTAATATGTATCCTACGGTGAGAAATGTGGCTCCCTGTTCCATTTTCGTTTGTGGGTGCTTAACATTATGCCATCATTGTAATGCACAGTTTGTTTGTACAGATAATGAAGATTTTGAAACATCAGAGTGTCAGAGGACTTAGTGTTCTATCCTTTGAGCTAGAAGTCGTAGGTTACACGATTGCTCTGGCTTATTGTGTCCACAAAGGCCTTCCATTTTCAGCTTATGGGGAACTGGCATTTCTCTTGGTTCAAGGTATTGGAAACTACTAAAATCGGCCACTGTAAACTTTTTCTGGAAAAATCTTTCCTGAAATGCGTTACTGATAATAATTAAACATAAAAGTGGTCAAAATAGGAAGAAGTGAACTGTATTTGATTATTAGACTGATATTTTTATTATTCCTAACTTAATTTAAGGTTGCCAACTGATTGGGTAGATGATCGTTAGAATGAATTATTGAATACTACTTTTAATGTTAGTATATCGATGTTTTCTTACGTTCTGTACGTGGTGGTTATACATCTATGGGTGAGTTGATAGATAATGGTATAGATATAGCTTATTTTAGGAGGACACTTCACACCCTTGTGTACTAGCATACAGTAAAAGGTTTCTTGGAATCTATGACCAAACCTTTTGGTTTTTGGTTGCTTAAAATTATTCTTGTTTTCTCACAATTTCTTTATCATGATTTGAAGGAAACATTTGAAGTTTTTAGCTAAATTTCAAAAATAAAAACAGGTTTTTAAAAACTGTTTTTTTTAGTATTAAAAATTTGTTTTGAATTTTGAAAACATCCCAAAAAAGTATATAACGCCAAAGAATCCCATAGGTGGAATTGGTGTTTATAAACTTAATTGTCGAAAGGCAAAAAGCAAAAACCAAATGATTATGAAATGGGGTATACATTTTTGACAATTGATACGAGCTTCACCTACTGCACTATGTCAAGCAATGGCATACCATAGGGCATTCACGTTCTAGTTCATTTTCTAACTTTATTGCTTTTGATTAAGTTCAACCCAAGTGTAAAGGATAACTCTTATTGCTTCTAAATCAAATACAGACTTGCTGGCTCTTCCCATTCCTTACACTATTCTGTTACTCTTGGTTGTATAGATAAATCAGGTTCTTCACAATAAGGGTACAAAATGGAGTTCTGGTATAGCCAATCGTACTCTTAGTTCTTAATTTGCTCATTGTGCTAGGTTGCATTTCCAGAACCATTGGTTATATGCTCGCTTGAATTTTGTTTATTCAAATGCATTGATTTATTTATTTTATTTGCTATAAATCAAACCAATTTATCCTCTTTTAATGGACTTATTTTTTTTTTTTTTACTTTTCTTTTGCCACAGCTATAATTTTGGTTGCCGTTATGTACTATTACTCTCAGCCTATTGGTATGACAACGTGGTTCAAGGCATTACTGTATCCTATTTGTTTTTCACTAGTTCAGATTTTGCTTTTTTCCTGTTGCATGCTTTAATAATGAGAAACATGCTACTGTTATCCTCCTTTTTTTTTTTTTTTTTTTATTTTTTTTTTTTTATTT
>NW_019268532.1:3133569-3141733 GCF_002738365.1 Cucurbita moschata
TTTTTTTTTTTTTTTTTTTAATTTTTATTTATTTATTTATATATTGATTCTGGAAAAAGAAAAAAATAGAGAAACTTGCATCGAGCCTTAACATGATGGCCACTCAGATATTGTGCTCTAGCACCAACAGTTTTAGCCGGTCAAATTAACCCTGTTCTCTTTGAAGCTCTATACGTAAGTCTCATACTGTTTATTAAGATTACTTAATCCATGTTTTAAGCTTTCTCCGTTTCTTGTATAATGTTATTTTAGATATTTTTCTGTCACTAATTTATTTGTTTATTCCTCAAAGGAAGTAAATAAATGAAGAACAATTGAAGACTTACATCTACGTGTATTGAAGTTTTTCTCCCTATACTAAAAGCTTTCCCAATTTGTAAACTACCTTTCAGGCATCTCAACATGCAATTTTTCTCTTCTCGAGGATTCCACAAATATGGAAGAACTTTTCTGTAAGTTTATTTGAAGGTCCTATCATACAATTTCAAATTTTTAATGAATATTATATTTGTTGATCATCATGCGTTGGTGTATTAGTCAACAATAAGAACCATGGTAGCCACTTATGATTTAATATCCTACAAGTTCTTTAGCAATCAAACATAGTAGACTCAAATGGTTCTGAAAGTGCCTTGTGTTTGCGAGTTCAAGCTGAACTTAACCCATGTTTTATTTAACGGACCCACTCACATATATATCAATTTCAGAACCATGGCTGAACTTAACCCATGTTTTATTCATCTTTTCTTTCTTTTTTGAAAAGAAACCAATCTTCTATTGAGAAAAAGGGAAGAATATATGAGAACATACAAAGAAAAAAGAAAAAAAAAACCACATAAGGAGTCCAAGTGACTAAAA
Source organism: Cucurbita moschata (assembly GCF_002738365.1). Taxonomy (NCBI): domain Eukaryota; kingdom Viridiplantae; phylum Streptophyta; class Magnoliopsida; order Cucurbitales; family Cucurbitaceae; genus Cucurbita; species Cucurbita moschata. Next base: position 3,134,428 of record NW_019268532.1, read on the forward strand.
AAAAAGGAGAGAGAGAGAGAAAAGATTCCAAGCCAAAAGAATGAGGCTTAGTTGATAGCACACAAAAATGTAATAGACATTGATTTTCATACTAGGAAAGCACTTTTCTTTGTTCCTCATTAAAGGCGAGATAGTTCCTTGCTTTGTAGCCATAAATACCTAGGAGTTAAAGTACTCAAGACTAAATGAATTTTTTGGGCACCATCTTCTTGATGTTTAGGAATATTTATACAAGTTGTATAACAAACGTACATCAATGGAATCATGACTCAACCATGGAGGATCACCCTCCTAAAACAAAGGAAATAATTAAAAATAAAAATGAAAATGGAGGAATTCTCCTTACAATACGGAAATGACAACACATGAAGAAAAATTCAACCAACAACTAAAGATAATTTAAATTGGTTAACCTTCAATTATTCTTTTTGTTGTAGCATTGTATCAGTTTGCCTTTATGTTGTTTGAGAGGTGAGAACTAGTTAGACTTGAGAAAGTTTTACATTTGCTGAAAGTAGCAATGGTATAGGTTAAAACTTTGTTGCAGCTAGCCTTCTTTCTTCTGCCACCTATCTGTGTCTTTGCTCTTTTGGTGCTACCATGCTTTTCGGCTAAGAAGCACGGACATTTTAGTTTGGCTAGCATGTTTGTGTACGACATGTGTTGGACGCCTAGATGCTCCAACAATTGTTGGACATGTGTAGGACACTTGTTGGGCACATATAGAACACTTGTTAGCAATATAGATGTGTTAGATGTCACAATCCATGATGCAACTATGCCCTCAAGAAAATCATGGAGGACGATCGTCAGTTTAAATGGGGAGAATTTTACAGTTGTTTTAAGAAGAGAATAGATTGTGACCCTCATGTGCGGTCAGTTAAAAGCATGCTACTCGTTGGACTACTTGAGGGTCGAGAGAGACAAGTGTCATGATGCAATCGAGGAGGACGAATCTAACACATCAAGAACTGTGTGCATGATGCTGAGCTAGGATATAAGAAAGATTAGAGGCAATGGTGTCATTAGGGGTGTCAGAGACAGGCTTAAAGGGGGCTAGGTAGGGCTCTGAGCCATAACCTAAAAATTGGGGTTGTAGCGTGAGTTTTGACAAGTAGCTTTCGAGTTAAGTTTGTATAAGTGTAATGTGGAAGCTCGCTAATTTGGTGTCAATTGGGCATGATGCCAAGCTAAGGTATAAGAAAGATTAGAGGTAATGAAGTCATCAAGGGTGTCCGATACATGCTTAAAGAAGGGGGCTAGGTAGGGCTCCGAGTCATAATCTCAAAAATTGGGGTTCCGGCATGAGTTTTGACAAGTAGCTTTGGAGTTAAGTTAGTATAAGTGAAATGTGGAAGCTCGCTACTTTGGTGTCAATTCGACACCAGATGGACTTTATGAGGCCATATGACGCTTTGCCAAAATGATGTTTACTCCTGCCAAAAGAAAAACACCTTACAATGTACAATAGGGAAAGACATGGTGTCACTTCTTCATCACCCTTGGGCCCCATAGTCTAAGTGAACTACCCATGGAACATGCGTGTGTCATAGTGTGGGCAATTGTTGTAGGACGAATGTTTTAGGCGTCTTCTTTTGGGAATGAGTTCTCGAATCTACTGTCGGGTGGTATGGGTGTGCCAACATCGTGCCTGCCCTTTTAGTCGTTGGTGGATGTATTGAACAGTTCTTCGGCATGGTATGCAACAATGACTCGACATGGACACAGGAGGACTCATGCCTCAATAGTACTCTGATGATGTATGTATGAGATGCTCCGATCATTAAAGTTGACTCATGGGTCGATTCTAGGTAAGTGTTCCTAAATGAGCAGCAAAGATTGATGACATTTTGAGGCTTGGAATGATATCTTGAAGCATCGAACACAATAGAGGTCCTGCGTAGCACTGTAAAATATCCTAATAGGTCTCAGTAAGTGCTGAAATGACTTGGTAAGCTATGATTGAGCATTTAAGGCCATTTTGACCCAACAAAGGGTCCAAACACATCCGGTTGAAGTTACCAATCTATGTAGAGCATGTGGGCCATGTTGTTGAGAACCAAGATGATGAAATAAGATGTGACGTTGCATTTGAAGGACCTTGACTAAGAGTAGAAGAAAGTTGTCTAGAGTCGCAATCGAATGGAAATACACATACAACAATGTGCATGGCAAAATGGAGCTTAGTTTCTACTACATAATTCATGTTCAGTCGGCGAAGAAGATCCTTGACTAAGGTCGGACGAAACCATAAAGAGAAGCGAAAAAGTACAATGAGGCTTGAGTTTCTTTCAAGGCGCGTCTAAATCATGATGCCGCACGGTTTGAAAAGTACAACCGTGCAATGGATACTAGTTAGATAAAGTTGTTCAACATTTGTAAAACATGTATCAAATACTTCTTAAGTATACTAAATTGACTTTTAATAATAAATTTTGAGAGTGAAATACATCAACATCATATTTTTAAGCATGTAAATGCATAAACTTATGGACGATGAATGTTCTTGTATAAAAATTATGTAATAAATGTGCCCTTGTCTTAGATTTTAAGATGACTTGTAACAGTATCTGTGTCATGTCGTATCCAAGTCGTATCCGTATTCATGTTTCTTAGCTTTCAGGTATGTTATATATTGTTTATAAATAATATTTTCTTTGGCTTGATGACTTGTCTTAATTTTATTTTGTTTTGATCTCTCCGTTGTGAAACTTCTTATTAAAAAAGCAATGTTCTCTTTACAGAACAAAAGTACTGGGGAGCTTAGCTTTTTAACATCCTTAATGAACTTTGGAGGTTCTATGGGTAAGATGATTGTATAATGAAATTTAGCGGTCGCATCAGTTTTCTTGCGAAGTTATCAAGGTTGCTTTCATTTTTCTCTTGCAGTGAGGGTTTTCACCAGCATCCAAGAAAAAGCTCCAAACAGTGGTATCCTTTTTTTCTTCACTTAAACTGTTTATGTAGTCGTTTTAGTGATGGCATCTTTAGAAGGAATTTGGATTCAAGAATCAGTCGTAGGAACATCACAGAAGTGAAGTTGCATTGTTAAAAAAAAAATCCCAAGATATTATTAGTTCTCCGAAACTATGGTTTTGCAAAATGCAGGTCGTTTTGGATTTTATGGGTTGAATCTTTAACAGAACACTTCTTCTGATTTATTAGCATCCTTCAGTTTTTTTTTTTTACTCATCGGCTACTTGAAAATTATGAACTTGATGGGAAATTTTTAATATATATATATATATATATATTTTTTTTTTCTGTTTGCAAATATATATGCATAAGTTAAGCCTGATTGCCTATGCAAGCATTGTATTCATCTGCAAACATAATGCGACATTCCTCCGGGTCTTTGAAAACTTGATTCACTGGCGCTCTCTGGCTTTATGAGTAACCTTTCGTTTTTATTTCCTGTTAATATAATCCATTCAAGTTCTTTTCCTATTTTATTCATTTTGACAAACTGTGGTCCTTAAACTTGTCAAAGTTCTCTTGGGATCGGCTCTTTCTATTGCAACAAACGGTACCATTTTGAGTCAGATAGCTCTATACCAGAAGAAGGATGAAAAGAAAGGGAAGAAAACAGATTAGAGGATGAAGACTTGCAGTTGTGGCTTTGCCATATTGAAGATTAATGCTTGTATGTAGTAAGTAAAGGTGAACAAAAGTCAACTGTCTTAAAAAGAAAGGTTTTGGACTCTCTACTTCGTGACAGTTTCTCAAGCTTAGTCTTTAGCTTGTTGAATACAACTCCTCCTCGATATAATCATTTTATTACAAGAAGTCCAGAGTTCTTTTCTTTTCTTTTAATATATAATGGCACATTGATTGCTGGAGTCATTCTAGGTTTTGATTGTGATCTCCGCCTGGTCACCTTCGCCCATAAGTCTTATGTATGGGGTTGTAAAGGGGAAGGAGGTGAAATGTACTTTGCACTGGATTATAGATTTATCTCGATATATATATTTTTTTTCCTCGGAATGATATTTTTTATCTCGATAAACCTTTGGTCGATTTATTGTGAATGCACACACTCATTTTCAGGAAGATGACTGAAACTAGATCATTGGACATGGCATTTTGCTAAGTAGTAGGACTATGTAGAGGATATTGTTGTGCAGGTACATTTGAATGGAATTGGTAACTGCTTCTTTTAGCAAAAAGTGGCTAACCTCAAGTTCCAAGCGCTTGTGAAACAAAGTTGCCTTACAAAAGAAAATGTCAAACTATATATCATTAGCAGTCAGGTATGTAAGATGTTGCTAGAATCTGAAATTAAACTGCTTTTTCTTCTTGTCATTATTTCTTTATTTCCTTGCCTCTTATTCTGATTTGATATCTAGATTCAAATATATGATACAAAAGTACAATCAGCTGAGAACAAAAGGAGCAAAGTAGCAAAGTTTTTCCTTCTGATACTCTTTTTCTAGTGACTTCTTTTTTCTTTCCCGTGTTCTGTGTTCTTACATGCCATAATTTTGTAGTCCATTGCCAAGCAAAGGCTGCTTTTGTTTCTCTGGGTTACATAGATTGCTGGTTGGTTTTAGGGTCCCAATTAGCAGAATTACATCATAATTTGGAAACAAAATAGGAGGTGTTAGGAGGAAGAGAGCAGAGTTTGAGATGAAGTTTAAGGTGAGAAAAGGGGGGGGGGNGGTTCTGGATTGTCATGATAATTCTGAAAGGGAGAAAAGCAATGTCAACTCAATTCTCATCATGATGTTTGGCGAACCTTTTGTAGCCAACAAATGATTACGACCAACCCTTAAGAACCATCATCAATGTCCCAAAAATGATTTCCATCCTACTGAAAATCATTAAAACAGGTTAGAGGAAGAAACTGTTGAAGTTGATAATAGGAATTGCTGTTAGAGGCAAATACAAGTAGCAGCAGAGAAATCTAGTAGCATTTCTACAAATCAGTTATAGCAAACAGAAAGAAAGACATTAGGTGTTAAAGCCTGAGTCAAGGAGTTGAGTGCAAAGCCTTAACAACAGTGGAGATAGATATATTATTGAACGCAGACAGAGAAGTAAACAGAAGAGACCAAAGTGTTTCAATTCTCTGACACTCACAATAGTTAATAGTCATTGGAGTGAGTAGTAATTATATTGCAATCTTGATTTCAAGAACTTGTATATATATATATATATATATATATATATATATATATATATATATATATATATGTTTTTCATGCAGACATGGAAGGAGTAGATGCAGAAAGCAGCAGAAACTTTAGAACAGGTTATTATGTGTTTAGAAATATCATGTTTTTGTTCATAGTGGAGCTGCAGAGTGGATTTTAGAGGAACAAATGATACAGATAATGAGATTGGAAATGGTAATTATTTCCAGAAGGATTGAATTTGACACAGTTTTGTTCAGAATCAGAAAAGAAAAGATTAGTGATGTTGAAAGTATGAAATTCCCAGAGAGCAAAGCAGAAAATTTCTGACACCTCTTTAAATTGGGTCTGTTGGATGAATGAATGGGACACAGCTGGAATGGAATGGAATGGAACAATATTAAGATCCTTAGCTACTACAGATTTCAAACCCTAATTCCTCATTGACCAAGTCAAACCCTGGATTTCCAACCTCCACCCAGTAAAAAAGATGGATTGCAGCTTTTAGAAAAGGGTATTGCATTTTTGTTGATGGAAAAATGTGTTCGTAGCCTGTGTGTCTGAGTTGAGTTACCTCTGTGAAGCAAGCAAGCTGAGTAACCCCTTTTTCTCACCTTTTTTTGCGATATCTCACATTGGTTGGTGAGTAGAACAAACCACTATTTATAAGGGTGTGGAAACATTCTCTTAGCAGACATGTTTTAAAGCCTTGAGGGGAAACCCGAAAGGAAAAGCCCAAAGAGGACAATATCTGCTAGCGGTGGATCTGGGTCATTACAAATGGTATCAGAGCCAGATACCAGACGATGTGCCTGCCTTCTCGCTGTTCGGGGGTAGACACAAGGCAGTGTGCCAGTAAGGACGCTGGCCCCAGAGGGAGGTGGATTTGGGGGTGGTCCCACATCGATTGAAGGAAGGAAAGAGTGCCAGAGAGGACGTTGGGCCCCGAAGGGGGGTGGATTGTGATGTCCCACATTGGTTGGGAGGAGAACAAACCACCATTTATGAGGGTGTGGAAACCTTCCCTTTGCAAACGCGTTTTAAAGCATTGAGGGAAAGTCCGAAAGGGAAAATCTAAAGAAGACAATATCTGCTAGCGGTTGATCTGAGTCGTTACATTTCCCTTTTATTTTGTTTCTCGTAGAGTGAGCCTCGTCCCTCTCCCTCTCTGTGTTCATCGTTTCAGGCTATATATTGCTTCTTCCAACTTAATGAAAAGGAAAAGAAATCAGTCCTTTCGTACGTTAAAGCAGCAGCTATAGTCTTTAAATGCTAGCTGCAAATACTGTAACACCTCAATACTTACAAAATCAATTCAAATTCTTTAACTTCTTTAAGATTACTGATCATTTAGGAATATTTCTTCTATTAATCTTAGCTGTTAGTACCAGAATCCAGTCACATTTAGACTCGGTTAGGGTGATAGATACCGGATGGCGTAAATGTTGAGTTGGGTTAGATAGCGGATGGCTGGTGTGCTCAATTGAGTTACTTATTTAAGCATTGTTGTTGTGATTATAGATTGACGTGTGTTTATTGAATAGCTATGAATTTATAAACTTTCTATATTTTTCTTCTAGGATTGTTTGAATAACTATGTATTGTTAACCAATTTTGAGTTACCAATCCAACCAACTTGACATTTTAGAATGATTCAAAAAGTTTTTCCAACCCTATTCATGGACACTCCTACCGATGACCATAGGTAGACACCTCAACTCAAGTTAAGACCAAGCTTTGTAAGTTGTTACCTATTTTGACCATAAAATATTATATATAAAATTGAATTTATGCACGATAGAATCCTAAATTTTAAATAAATATTGAATAAGCCAAAAACTTGTTCGACTTATTAGTCACTTATTATTTAGAGTAGCCTCACATTAGCTAATTAAGTAGAACATCATGAGTTTATGAGTAAGGAACGCTACTTCATTGGTATGAGCCATGAGAGATTATTCTCAGAGTGGATAATATCATACTATTGTGGAAGTTCACGACTCCTTCATTACGTAATAATCTTGTATTTTCACTTTCACCCTAATGAAAAAAAGCTTACGAATTCAAATTATAAAGGAAAAAAGACAAGCTATTAGGTACCAAAGGGGTAACTTTTTTTTTTTTTTTTTTTTTTTTTTTTTTTTTTTTTTTTTTTTTTTTTTTTTTTTTTTTTT
>NW_019268532.1:3142430-3168805 GCF_002738365.1 Cucurbita moschata
TTTTTTTTTTTTTTTTTTTTTTTTTTTTTTTTTTTTTTTTTTTTACTATTATTATTATTTGTGCTTTTTGTTTTGTTTTTTTATGTCTGAATTTGGTGGATATTTTACCTTTTGTTTTGCTTTTGATCCCATTGAGGCTAGGTAGTAGGTGCTGTAAATCTGAATCAACTTTATTTTTATTTATCTATATTTAACTCATCTTATAAAAATAAAATTTTCAAGAGATTATCATGAAATTTTTATGATTGACAGTAAAATGTACCTTGTTGGTATAGATAGAAATTTTTAAATGTTAAACATTTTCTTATTCATATATCTTTTATTCGAGTCTCTGGATAAAAAAAATTAACATCAAAATACATAAATAGTATTTTCTTGTGAAGTTAATAGAATAAAACTTCAAACAAGATAATAAGATATTCATAATTACACTATAAATTAAAATCCAAATATTAGTTATTTTAGTTTTATTATAAAATAAAATTTGCAAAAAATCAATAATTAATATTTTTTTTAAAAAAAGAACGCAAAAGGTGGAAATCGAATTCACCGAGATTATAGGTAAAGTGTGGCATGGATGCGAGTGACAGCTCATTTCTGAATTTATTTTTTTCAAAATGATATTAATTAATCAATTTATATAAAAAAAAAAAAAACAATAATAATTTATTTGATTTTTTTTTTTAAAAAAAAATAAAAATTGTTAATTGGGTTGGGGTGTGCAGAGGCTGAGAAAGCTGAATTGTTTTCACTTTTTGAAATTTGTTTTTATTTTTATTTTGTTTTTTATTTTAATTTATTTTCACGTTGTATCGAACCCTGTGCGAGTGCTTCCTTCCTGGCCACTTTCTCTCCCCCCTCTCATAATTAATAATTTCCATATTATTACTTATCATTCAAAAATAATACAAATCAATTAAAAATAAATAAAATGAAAGTTACTATCTACCCCAGATCTATTGATAACAGATATTGTCTTCTTTGAATTTTTCTTTTCGGGCTTTTCCCTCAAGACTTTAAAACGCATCTGCTAGGGGAAAGTTTCAACACCCTTATAAATGGTGGTTTGTTCTCCTCCCCAACCGCCCAAAGAAGACAATATCTGCTAGCGGTGGATTATCAGAACCAGACACTGGACAATGTGCTAGCCTTCTCGCTATTCCTCGAAGGAGGGTAGACACGAGGCGGTGTGCCAGTAAGGACGCTGGCCCCAACGGGGGTGGATTTGGGGGCGGTCCCACATTGATCGGAGGAAAGAAAGAGTGGCAACGAGAACGCTGGGCCTAGGGAGTTAGTTGGGGGAGAAGAACAAACCACTATTTATAAGGATGTGGAAACCTTGTCCTAGGAGACGCGTTTTAAAGCATTGAGGGGAAGTCCAAAAAGGAAAGCCCAAAGAAAATAATATATGCTAGCGGTGGATCTAGGGCATTACATATACCAACAAGTTGCATATTTATTTTCAGTGGCTCGTTTGTAAGAACTCCATGATAATTTTCTTGAGATATATATATATATATGAGTGAGGACAACGCATGCTAGATCCATTTGTATAGACGTGTAAGGATAGTTTTGGGTCGGAGAGTTGACGTTAACCGTAGTTATGTTAGGGCAGCAGCAGATTGAGTAGTTTGAATACTTTTTGGTGGGCCAAGCGGCAGCTTCTAAAACCTACCAATAAAATCCCCTTCTACCCTTCACTCGAAGCTTACAGCCATGGCTCACCATTGCTCTTCTCCGCCACTTTCCTCCGTTCTCTCTGTTTCCTTCTCTCACGCCCTACAATGAACCACAATCTCAACCTCTTCTTCCAAGAAGGAGATGGCGCCGCCGTATGCGCTTGATGCTCTGTTCTGCCCGGAGGAGCACTGGGAGGACCAAGAACAAGAACAAGAACAACAACGTTGTACTAATTTAACAAACGAGGATCTGTTCTGGGAAAACGATGAACTAATTTCTCTTCTTGCTCGTGAGAAGCCCAATGAACTCTTTCAAATCATTCAGACTAACCCTTCTCTCGCCGCCGCCCGACGAGCCGCCGTCGAGTGGATGCTGAACGTCAATACCCACTACTCCTTCTCTGTTCTCACGGCTGTTCTCGCCGTCGATTACTTCGATAAGTTCTTGTCGTTTTTTCATTTTCAAACAGATAAGCCATGGATGTTTCACCTCGCTGCTGTTGCTTGTCTCTCTCTTGCTGCCAAAGTGGAGGAGACCCATGTGCCTCTTTTGTTGGACCTTCAAGTATGTTTCCAGAAAAATCTTAATAACCCATCTGCCAAATCGTCGGATTTTGAATATGTTCATGATTCAATCTCTGTATAGGTTGAAGACAGTAGATATCTGTTTGAAGCCAAGACAATCAAGAAAATGGAGCTTCTTGTGCTCTCTACGCTTCAATGGCGGATGAATCCTGTTACCCCATTTTCTTTTGTGGATCATATGTCAAGAAGGCTTGGATTCAACGGCAATATCTGCCGGGAAATTCATTGGTGGTGTGAACGAACTATTCTCTCTGTTATTTTAGGTAAAAAAAATCCATTGCTCTGTTCTAATGATTTGTGTTCCTTTAACAAAAAACACCCATAAAAGTAAGCAAAATCAGTATCTTTTTGAATCACTCGTTTCTTTATTAACTTGCAGAGTCAGATTTCATGTCCTTTCTTCCTTCTGTAATGGCCACCGCCACAATGCTGCACGTTTTCAAAGCAATGGAGCCCCACCTCGACGTTGAATATGATTACCATCTTCTTAACATCCTCAAACTCGACAAGGTCTGTATTTCCCATTCTAATTCCGACCCAAATCGCCAAATCCAACAAATCGATTTGTCGGATAAGTTATAACCAAGTATTTGATGCTCTGTTTCAAAACAGGGGAATGTTGAGCAATGCTGTAAACTAATCTCGGATGCATCGAGAAGAAACAGCCACCATTTTAAAAAACGCAAATTTGGGTCGGTTCCGGGCAGTCCAAACGGTGTCATGGACGTGTCATTCAGCTCCGACAGCTCGAACGACTCGTGGTCGGTGGCTTCGTCGGTTTCATCCTCGCCGGAGCCATTAACAAAGAAAAACAGAGCATTGGATCAAAATTTCGCCGACATTCCTCGCTAGATCCAGTTTTTTCGTTTTCGTTCCCGTAATCCTTGTATGTTGAATAAGAATTAAGATCAATATTTTCTTGAATTCTGCAAGTTAAATTGCCTAACCATCTCTGCAGTTTATGCCCAAAAAACGCAGAGATGGTCGGCATTTTATCCGGATGCATAGGACATGAGAATTTAAAACAATGAAGAACAGCAGTTTCAGAGCTTCAATGATCTGTTTTAATTTCCATGGCTACGATGAACCGATCATAAAAATCAAATTTTTACAAATGGGTTTGGCTGAAAACGAATCAAAATAATATAATTTGAGGTAGAATGAATCAAAGCGAGTTGCTTTTTGTTTGCATGTGAATGGGGGGAAGAGGAAGAAGATTTTGTCGGCCACTTGGGGGTTGAGATTTGCAAGACATGATTTGGGGTTTAACCTGAAAATTTGGTAACGACAGCCATTGTGTTTGAAAAAATGCCTCAATCACTAGGGACCATTGAAGCTTTGGTTGATCACCCACCTCGCCCTTTCCCAGTTTTGGTTCTTAAAATCCCACCTACCATTTGGACACTATGGTCCCCTGTGTTCTTCTCTTTGTCTTCCTAAAAGTACTCACAATTTTGGTAGCTGGACAACGCACTCTTGTAGTAGAATCACAATCGCACTCTTATGGTAGCGGGATAATGATTGTACAACACATGTTCTAACCCAATAAACAAGTTAACCGCATGGAAGTTGAACTTTGCGGACAACCTTGATGTACATCTCATATTGACACAACATTAAAACAAGTAAAAGATGTTTGGAATAGACATGCCACCATAGACAACACGTTCTCGACAAAAATGACCTAGACATTCGAAATGGGTATCAAGAGAGTGGGGGATTGCGACAAGTGGAGATGGATGAGTATCCCTCTCAACAGGGAAAGAGTTAATGATGGGTAGAGGCATTTATTCTCAAATTTCCAAATCCAACCAACTAGTTCTCTTTCAAATTCAATGCTCATTCCAAATATTTAACTAACCAACTCACAAACAAAAACATTATTAAACAAAATCGATTGACATTAACGTTAAAATCTATATGAAAAACCAAATTCATAAAAATGAATGTTAAAAAAGAATTAGAATCAAAGTGAGAAGATTCATAAATGTTATAGCTTTTTATTTTGAATCCATAAATGTTATTAACTTAGGATATGCTTTTCTTCCACTTTAAATGTAAAAGAATCATGAATTTGAAGAACTTTTCCAAATATTATTTAATTTCCTTCCATTTAAAATTAATATTAAATGTTAGGATATGGAGTCTATGCTTACTTCAGGCACCTATTTGAAAGACATTTGGTAAAGATACGATACAAATATATATTTGTTAGATTATATTAGTAAATCTTGTAAATTGAAACCATATATATACCCGAACAATTCTCTCAAAATTTACTTTTCTGTAGTTGTACGAAGTCATCAATAAAATTTTTAGTCAATATTCCTCCTTAAATTTGTTGTTTGTGTTCATGAATTTTGTCTCAATTTTTTTTGTGTTTATCTTGATATCACGACTGTGTATTAGAGCTAACAACGGTATCGATCTAACATAATATTTATTCAATCTTCCCACTCATTATATTGACTAACCCAACATTTTAATTTGAGTCAATGCAAAGGGAAAAGAAAAAAAAGAAAAAGAAATATCAAACAATTTTGCTTTTAAGAGTGATGTTTTTTTTTTTTTGGGGTTTGCTTTGGATAATGGGAGAGGGAATTTCAACTATAAAAGGATAAAGATATGAATGTTTGACCCTTAAAGATGAGAGAGCCTAGAATCACATACATTCTTCACTCAAATCCTTTTTTTTTCCTTCTTTATATTTTCCTTTTTTGATTCATATTCTTTTGAAAAGAAATTATCCCGAGCTTAAATGTTGACATCTTTGATTCTATGTCTAAGTTGTTTTACCGTCAAAGTTTTCTTAAAAAAATTATCTGAACTTTGAACTTTGATAAAAAAGAAAGTGAATCTATTTATTAGAATTTCGTTCTAAAATTGTTAATGCATAATTTTCACTGATTTATACGATTTCTCTAATTGGAAGAATTCATATAATGTGATGTCCCACGTTGGTTGGGAGGAGAACGAAAGAGGAAATATCTGCTAGTTGTAGACCTAGATCTTTACAAATGGTATCAGAGCTAGACACCAAACTATGTGCCAATCTTTACAAATGGTATCAGAGCTATACACCGGACTATGTGCCAGCGAGGAGGCTGTTCCTCGAAGGAGGACACAAGACGGTGTGCCAGTAAGGATACTGGACTCTGAAGGGGGGTGGATTTGTTGGCAGTCCCACATCGATTGGAGAAATGAACGAGTACTAGTGAGGACGATGGGGGCCCTGAAAGGATAGATTGTGATGTCCCACGTCAGTTGGGAGGAGAATTAAACTCCGTGTGAAAATATTTTTCTAACGGACTCATTTCAAAGCAGAAGCCCGTTATTATTATTATTATTTTTTGTTTAATTTTTATAAAATTTGAACATATTTGTTTGCTTTGAAATAACTTAAAAAGGAAAAGATTTTCACCTCTTCTTTCAATGTACATTCTTTTTAATTCCTTTCTTTTTGATGTTTTCTATAAAATTGAACCACGATAATGACAAATATTTCCAAATATATTTTCATTAATAATTGTTATAATTCCTTTAAAAATATAAAAATTATTAATTATTAAAATTCTTGTCTCCCTAGAAATTCTAGAAAACACCCAAACATGACATTGATGAATACTATTTTATGGTCTCGACATCCTTTTAGAGATCACTTGATTTTACCCGAAAAAATAGTAAAGAAAACATCCAGTAAGGTACCCTATAGTTGTGGTCGGAAAATGCACGCATGTGTAATGTTCAACATGACTAACGAGAACTAAATCTATGATTGACTTTTGACTATTCTTTAATTTTCAGGGATAATAGTATGTATAGTACTTCTTTACACACGATCCATGTACTCCTAGACTTGGTTACGAGCTTGCATAAAAGAAGGAAACATCAAAACATGTGTCAGTACAATGCATGACTGGACAAGTAATTCATGACTAAATAATCATACAACTTGCACGATGTCACACTACTCAAAGATCCATTCAAGAATATGGTGCAACGAAAAATATATACATACTTAACAAAATGTTAATATCTCAAGAAACTAGTAACCATATCCATACATGATCATACACGCTCGTGATTGGCTTTTAACATTCAGCATGACTGATAAAACCTAAATTCATGACAAACCTTTGATACTCTGTTCACTCTCGAGTGTAATTGAATGCATAGTAGTTGTAAGACATAAAAACATTAGATTCTCTCAAGGGGCTTAGAATAGAAAGGGACAATTCAACACAAGTAGGGTGACGACCCCATTCCATTTAACTTATCTATTTGTAGTCTCTTCAATTCATGAATTCATTGCTTTTGTATATTTGTTTTATCTTCGATTGGCCCAAGACAGATGACTTAAATTTAGGACTCTCATTGAAATTTGATAGGTAAATTTGGACGGTATGGATTCGATAACTAATGACTTGAGTAAAACTTTCTTAACCCTTGTCTCACGTCTAAGGATGACTTTAATTTGATTATGTACTCCTTTTTGGTTAAATTGAGCTCACCTATTAGATCTTTAGTAGTCTAAAATAGCTAACAACCCAAGAATCAAACATACTCATACCCCAACTTAGCACGTAGAGCATTGGTTAGGTGATTGGGCTTGGCCTTATAGACTAGTCAGCAAAATTCCACCCTAAATTATTATTCATCAATATACATAGTGTATGTGCGGACTCTTGCCGCTCATAGACTTGATTAACTCTAAGGTTCCAGAGTGCGAACTTCTAGTTGTCCCCACATTGTACCACCATAAAAAGAGTATTGTCCCCAAGTAATACACATGTCATGAGTCCCTTAACCATAAACGACAAGAACATACTTGTCACTACTCAAATTTTAAGGTTTCAAAACTCGCATCGGGACTTACAAGACGAAAGCAGAAATAAATAAAAAAATAAAAAAAATGAAATTTCGATAAGAGTTTAAATCAAAATAAAAACAACACAAAAACTAAATACAAAATAAAATTCATTTGTAAGCTAATGTTGTTCAAATTTATTAGGGGGAAAATGAGTTTGGGATACAATTGCAAAATATAATACAAAAGACTCAAACACGAAGACAAATTGACATTTCGATTTCGAAACTACCCCTGTGACCCCCTCTTGAATGCTCCTTCATCTCGAACGATAACCTGTAAACACTTGAAAAAGGTTGGGGTAAGGGTTGAATATATATATATACACACACATAGTAAGCAACCTACTTATAAGCTTTCATCGCATCCATGACATAGTAAGCAACCTACTTATAAGCTTTCATTGCATCCATGACATAGTAAGCAACCTACTTATAAGCTTTCATCGCATCCATGACCTAGCAAGTGACCACGAGATTCACTCTAGCTTTACGTGTATTCCTCTTGCTGAGCTTTGCCTACGCAGTAGTAACCAATATTCGAAGATGAGGCACTACCTCCATATACTCCATACCAAGTGGGGAAAACATGGTGTGTGCCAACCTGCTTGTCATTATGGGAAATTAGCTTGCAAATCCATTCCACCAGCTATAAAGCTACCCAAGGTTAGGGGATGGTACCTCCGATATGTGCCAACTCCACTGGCTATCCACATGATCAACACCCTCCCATAGGACGAATCCTCCGTGTAGGGTACCCGCATGATCAATGCCCTACTACAAGACGGATCCACAGTACAAGGTAATCTATCGAACCATCGACTCACACATTCCTAACCAGTCTCCTGTTTATCTCAACGATATCGTACTAGAATGAAAAGGGAAGTGAGGGTCCTCAACACTATACCAATAATTATCGGCCTAGGAAGCTACCTTTGTTATTCTTAAATGCCATAGAGGTCTAGAAGTTTGTTAGGTTCTTAGATACATTCAAGCCGTTTAAATCTCTCTCTCATTTCTAGGAGATTTTAAATCAGCTCCTTTGCTAAACCAAATTTTGGACACATGAATCTGGACCTCTAATCACTCACGATCCTAGGGTGCAAGGTATTTGGTCACATGAATGTTTTTTTTATTCTTTCATATCAAGCATTTCTGTCGAAGGACAAATGGGTCATATCATTTTATGGTGGATCCGCGAATTATTGGGCCGAGCTGGATTTGAACCAGCGTAGACATATTGCCAACGAATTTAGTAATTAATCAATTGGATATTCGGGAGGGGAGTCAAAAACTCAGTAATTTGAAAAGTCATTTTGCATTATTTGATTTATTAGATCTTGACCTTTTATCGCTTCGGGCAAGGCTGCAAGCACTCAGAGTGCAGGCTGTCACCCACGGTCCCCTCTGAATGAATTGCTGCTGGATTTGAGACCGGCACGAGTTGGTCATACAAGTTGCTCAGCTAAGCCCTTCACAGGTGATGCATCAACATCTTGTAGTCAATCTCATTCCACAATTCCTTCCTCCATTATTCTTAGGATATCTTTTTTGGGGCATATCTTAACTAAACCGTTTGCATGGGCTCGTCGAGATGGGGTGTGAAGCGTCAGTACCTTTTTGAGAGTAGCCAAAGGGAAGAGCCGGCTCCCGGAACGGTCCGGTCCTTCCTCTATTCGCTTTGCTCATAGCGTACCGGTATTGAACAAGTGAAAAACAAGGAAAGACTCTTAGCAATACAGCGCAGCGCCTACTTGCTAACTAAGAGCTTTCGGGCCTACTGTCCTACTGACAGCTACTTACTCCGTCACCTCTACAACTCGGTAAAGTGTCTTTCTTTGCCCCTGCCCCTGAAGTAAAGAAAGATCAGCTCCGGAACAGGAGAGTCAAGAGGGGAAGGAGAGAAGAGGGAAGCGAAGCTTAGCGAGCTTTCTGCCGGCCAACCACTACATAAGCCGCCTGTATGAGACTTAGGAATTACCAGCCGCCTGTAAGCCTGATTAATTACTAGTGCTTCAGGCTTTGAAACAAAAGAGAAAGAGTAAATAAACGACTCTTCTTTCCTTCAAGTCGAGTCTCCTCCCTCTCACATCAGAAAGAGCTCTCTCAATGTCTAGTGGAGTAACTCGATGTTGAATTGAGGATCTAAGATTCTCGAACTCCGGTGTACGTAGGTAGGCTTAACTTGATAGTGAACACCGCTGATCGATATGAAATCAATGACTTAAAAGACAGATGCCGAGAGAAAGAGACTGATATATTACGTTGCGAAGAGAGATCGAAGACGCAGATTTTCTGACACAGTGTGGGCACTGGATGGAAAAGAGAAGAGAACAACCCACCAGAAGGGCATACCTCAGGAGCACCCCCGTCAAACATCGAGATGCACGAAGCCTATCGAACGAAAGCCTCATATCCCCTAGCGGAAGCCTTATCCCGTGGAGTAGGCTCTTCCATAAAAGCAGAGTTTACAATATGTATATGTATAGTAAGTAGTTTGCTCTCCTTGCACCATACTTCTTAAATGACCTTCGATTCGGCAACAAGAGTCGGTTAGCTCGAGGTAGTTTCTCTACCCCTTCTTCCTTCTTACCCTGAAAAAACACCAGCCAGTTTACCTCGTTCAAGAAAGAAATAGGAAAAGGTGTAGGAGCAGAGCAATGAAACCGATTGGATCATGAGCTTCTCTTTCATTTTCTTTTCTTACTGTTACATCTAAAGAGTCTTGACTTGTTGGAGGGAGAGGTGCGAGGTCAAGGTGCAGGGTTTCGGTTGAGGCTTTCTTTACTGGATGAATTAGCTACTGAATGAATTAGCTATGCCCCGGGCCTTTTGCTCTTTCTTCTAACGTCAAAGGTGGCCGGCCATTCGTCAACGCCCAAGAATCCGCTTGACATCTCAGCGGCGGGGTTGGATTATCGCTCACGATCCTAGGGTGCAAGGTCTACTAGAAATGTACTGACCTAGGTCAAACATATAAACCATATTAGTTGTAACGCTCTAATTTTAAGTGAGTTCTCTCATAAACCATATTAGTTGTAACGCTCTAATTTTAAGTGAGTTCTCTCATACATGCTGTGCTAGGAAGATTTTCTTATCAATCACCTAAATACGAAATCCATAATTTATATTTCAACTTACTCGTGTATGAAGTATGAGGAGATCTATTGAATTCTTAGGATAGACTAGATGACTAAACACGAACTTCTAACTCAAGGTTACTATGTTGACTCCTCGAGTCTCTTAGTCTAGGAACACTCTTACCTTTGCTTTGCTTAAGGGACTCGCCTTGAACTAAGTAATCATCGAGTCAACCTAACTCTAATACCCTAACTTTTTAGGGATAAACACGCCCTATAGAAAGGGCAAGCAGTCAAATACCTAGAATACACCTACAATATTTGAGAGATAATGCCCAACAATCCCGGCTGAGCACAAATTACAATGGCTCATCCTAGGCTTATAATATAACATCCATCATAAATCTCATAGTGGTAATTTCTTACCTCCATATTGCCCAACTCACATGCATATTAGCTTTTAAGCAAGCTAAAAAGCATAAAACAATATGCTACTCAAGATTACATACTCATTACATACTCATCCAAGGACTTCGACATTCGACATTCTTTGGACATTCGACATTCTTTCATATCGAAATTCTTTCGAAGTCCGAATTTTCTAACCACCTAAGGTAAAGAAAGAATTCTCATATGCTAGCCCGTGGTAGGTGCTCCAAAAAGTTCTAAAATGGAACAAAAAAACAAACCAACGGACCTCCAACTACACCCACACGCGTAAAAAAGAGATGAATCACATTAGTCCACACGCGTAAAAAGAGATGAATCACATTAGTCCACACGCGTAAAAAGAGATGAATCACATTAGTCTAGAAAATGATCATGAGTTTATAATCATAGAATACTATATTAATTGGTATGAGGCCTTTTGAGGGAGGCCAAAGCAAAGCCATGAGAGCTTATGCTTAATATCATTGTGGAGAGTCGTGTTCATCAATTATTTCCATTTCACCTTAGAACACTATGTCGAGTTGCGATCAATTTTGGTTCCATTATTTCGCACACTATATACAAAACTTCAGCTTCCCAGTTGGAACCAGACATTGAATATAAAACAAAAGCATTCACAGTTCATATTACATTACATAATCCATACTTCACTGCTTCGAATCAGTCATCGTTCCTCTCTTTCCCCTTACCAAAAATCGCATCCTTAGCAGAACGAAGAGTATTCGCCACAGCAGCGGCTGCACTACCCAACACCCCACGCCCTTGGCTATCATCTCCTTGCTTTCGAGTTAAATGAACAACCGTTGTCTTTTCATTTCTGGGCTCCTCGCTCTGCCCCGGCGGTGACCGCTCATCGACTGTTTCAACCTTCGTCTCAATGGCTCCTTCTTCATTTATCTTCTCGGACCCCTTCATACAAGACACAATTAGAGGAACTAAGTTGGGTTATGATCATTAGTGATCGAAGATGTAGGAATGGCTTAATAATACCTGCGATTGGTGCATGCTGTGGAGCTTCCAACAAAATTCAAACGCTTTACCAAGAACTTTAGATTCGAAATTCTCAAGAGATGTTCATGAGTTTCAAAGGGATGGAATGAAATGTTATAATGATATAATTTGTTTAATTTAGGGATGGTGCGGTAGACACGTACGGGATGTGGTGGCAGCTGCCTAGTTACATCATGAAGGAGACACCCAAAACGTGTAGACACATGGCTATGTACTTGTAATTTCAAGGAACCATCTTGGGGAATTTTTTTTTAGATCCATTCGGTAGTTGGCATGTGGTGAGATCCCACATCGGTTGGAGAGGAGAACGAAATATTCTTTATAAAAGTTTGGAAACCTCTTCTCCACCACAATGCATTTTAAAAATCTTGAGGGAAAGTTCGAAAAGGAAAGCTAAAAAATGATAATATCTGCTAGCTGTGAGCGTGTGACGTTATTGTACATGGTTTTATACATTTTTTTTTTCCTATTTTCTCTTGCATGTTGCTCCACCAATTTGACTTGATTTATGCCAAACATTTTGTAATGTTGAATAATTCTTCGCTTGTGTAACAGGTAAAAAAAAACCTAATCGTGGAAAAAGGCGCGAAAATTCCTACTTGTATGTTTGAGAGGAATACAATGGTAACTAAAACGTCTAGCTCTAAAATACCCTACCGAACTTAGAAAAAAATTACTTAGTCGTGGAAAAAAGCTCGAGAATTTTTACTAGTATGTTCGAGAGGAATACAATGAAATAGGGATAAAAGTATCAAAACATCATTAAACTATAATAGAAATATTAAAAACTATTTATGAATGACATTACTCCATGACCTCTCCTAGTGTAATCGGGTATAAAGCTCTTGCATTTATTTGAAAAATGTTAAATATAGGATGAGTATTTGAAATAGGGAGTGACCTGATTGTTCAGGTATTCACATACTATATGTATCATCATTGGTGGGACCTAATTATATGGCTGTTCCATGGGGTTGAATGCATAATACTTTTTTACACATGAATTACTAACGTGTGCATGAATCCATTACGCCGGCTAGTTAACGTACACCGAAAGTATGATATGGACTAACGCACATTCACACTACTGAAAACCGACAAAAAGGAAAGAAACACAAATAATATCGCATGTATGAGGTCTCATTAAACACGTACGAAGTCCTATATTAAAAATTAAAACAAAAAATTATGTTTTAATGAAATGATAGGTAAATTATATACCAGACTGTTTAGGCTCCTCTTGGTATACTTAGAACAACATTTATTTACATCATGAATTAAACTAATATATTTTAATGTGAAAAATCCTATCTTTTATTCTTAAAATAATAATAATAATAATAATAATAATAATAATAATAATAATAATAATAATAATAATAATAATAAAACATGTAAGACATATAGAAACAATATAAGAATAATAATTAAAGAAAAAGGGTGGTTGACATTTTATTTTTATACTTCTATTATTAGATATTAGACAAATTAGGCCTGATCCAAGATTAAGATCGAAAAACACTCCCAATCCGTAAATATTAATTTATTGAAATTTAATTTAGAATTTAAATAATACTAAAATTAGAATAAAAATGAAGTATAAAACACACCGATCACTAACGAAGGAATGGGGAGGCAAAGATCAATTAAGAAATAAAAGTGAGAGTGACAAGAGTTTTGTTGGGGGAGAGTAGTGTGCCTGTGCAAATAGACACATTATCTATCGATTCATTTAGACCAGGAAAAGTAGCTTTTAATTCATTTATACATTGCTTCTCTGTCTATTTGCACAGACACAAAGGGTCAAAATGGTTTTGTTGAAATTATCAACCTTGTTGTGTATGATGTTGTTTAGCCCTTCCCTTTCAGGAGCTACTTCTCCTACAAATATATTTATCCTTGCCGGTCAGAGCAACATGGCTGGTCGAGGTGGGGTAGAGAACAATACAGAGGGGATTCTTGTGTGGGATGGGAAAGTCCCATTAGATTGTCAATCCGACCCATCCATCCTACGGTTGAACCCTGAGCGCCAGTGGGAGATAGCACATGAACCTCTCCATTTGGGGATTGACATCGGCAAAACTCCAGGGATTGGTCCAGGAATAGCATTTGCTCACGAGTTCATAGCTAAAGCTGGAAAAAAGGCAGGCGTCGTGGGTTTAGTTCCTTGTGCTAGAGGTGGCACTTTAATTGAACAATGGAGTAAAAACCCTAGCAATACTAGTGCAACTTTTTACCAAAATTTCATTGAACGAATTAAAACATCAGAAAAAGAAGGTGGGGTTGTGCGTGCTTTGTTTTGGTATCAAGGAGAGAGCGATGCGGCTATGAGTGACACTGCTCATAGATACAAAGACAACTTAAAGAAGTTCATCACCGACATCCGCAATGATATAAAGCCTAGATTTTTACCTGTCATTATTGTTAAGATATCCATGTATGACTTTTTTATGAAGCACGATACTCATGATTTGCCAGCAGTGAGAGCAGCTGAAGATGCAGTCCAAAAAGAGCTTCCAGACATCATTACTATCGACTCTTGGGAGTTGCCTATAAACTTTACCACATATGAAGGCTTTAGCTGGGATCATGGTCATTTTAATAGTGCAACTGAGATTGCTTTGGGTAAATGGTTGGCTGATACCTATCTCTCCCACTATGGTCATTTACTTTGATCCTATTATGTGATACCTTATCTCTCCCACTATGGTCATTTACTTTGATCCTATTATGTGTCATTCTTTAATCCCTATTGATTGATTTGATACCCATCTCTCCCACTATGGTCATTTACTTTGATCCTATTATGTGTTATTCTTTAATCCCTATTGATTGATATGTTATTCTATCTCAATAAAATCCTTTAAATCACATCTTTGTTGAGCTTTAACCTACTTAATACTTACACTTTGATTCAATATTATTTGTCGTTTCTTATTTAAATAATCAAACTTTGTTCATAATAGGATATAAAATTTAGGAATATAAATTGTAACAGGTTCATAATAAAAAACAAAATTTTTAGTAGACAAATTATCGATTCATTCTCACTAACGAGACAACTTGTACTTTAAAACAAGACTATCGGCCTAGTTAACAAAAGAAAAGCAAAAGCACTATCTCTTCCCATGTGTCCTTGACTACATCACGAAGCAAACTGATCGTACCTCTTTTTGTACACAAATTTAAAAGCATACCTAGAAGCAAGTGAACCTTCAAGGTATCAATAAACGAACATGCAAGTTAAAGTTCTTAACCCTATCGAGGTGTCAACAAATACTTGGATTATATAACTCAATTCTAAGGCTTCAAAATTGTAAATAGACAATGTACTTTAGAATTACATAGAAAAAAAAAATTATTAACTCAGTTGAGGAATGTGTTTGAATAGTGTAGTATGACCAATTTCACTTCACTCAATGCATTACAGCTGCTTTACGTGAGAATGAACTAGTCGAGCAAGTTAATGATTGACCCTCCTACCCATGCAAAATATATGAAAGATAGTTAAGGTTTGAATGATCTTGCGCTAGTTAAGATTTCGAAGTGTCTACTTGAAAATGTTCGTTTTGTGCATGAAATGTCCGTCTTGGATAAGAATTTTGTTAACTAACCCTTTTGGCGGGTATGACTTTTCATGGAAATGAAACAGAGGTCGAAAGCATAGAAAGGTTGATTGTTGAACACAAATCTTACATTTGTAGGAACTGTAGCCGACAAGCTTTCTCGATATATTCTAACGATATGAAATTTAATTTCCTTTACAAAATCTTCATCGTTATGAATCAAACATAGGTGCATAGGCCAAGCCAGCTACCTAAGTTTGACACATCAAGAGCAATACATAGGGTCTAGAGTATAGTTTGTAGTCTACTAGGTCAAGGATGCAATAAGTGCTTACTATGCTTACAAGTAGATTGTTCATTGGGTATATTTTTATACTCACTCCTTTTCCCTTTCTTTTTAAGGTGTTCATAGGCACATAAGGAGCAATACACCTAGGGTCTAGAGTATAGTTTGTAGTCTATTAGGTCAAGGATGCAATAAGTGATTACAAGTAGATTGTTCATTGGGTATATTTTTATACTCACTTCTTTTCCCTTTCTTTTTAAGGTGTTCATAGGCTGTTAGTCGAGGTGGAGGAGCGTTAGAGAGTTGTGTGGTCACTATAGAGTCATTTTAGAGCGTTAGTCCATTTTTGTGTATTTGGATTTGTAACCGTACCCTAAACCTATTTTCTTGTTTCTAATAAATTTAAAGAATTTGGTCTTATAATTAGATTTTTTTTATATTTAATTTTTGTGATGTGGTCTTATTTTAATTTAATTTTGTCATATTTACATCTTTTATTTTTATTTCACAATTGTTTTATTTTATTTTTATTTTTATTTGCTTTTGTCTTGGTTCGAGATTCAAAATCTAAAAAATCGGGCCGTGATACATTAATATAAAAGTAGTCTGAGTTTTATGTAAACTCTCTCTTAGTATAGACAGTTGTACAATTCTATGACTCAGCTCAACGACATGCCTCACCAAGACCTGGTATGAAATCAAACCTTATGTAGTAGTATATGATATTTTGTAAGAACTATATGAATATATATGAATATTATGTATATTTTGAGTTATCTAGTAGTTACAATATCATCTTAGGACGCTAAAAGGTGAAAGTTAATCCTATAACATTTATTATGGATTAGAGTTGTAGTGTTTAGATATAGTGATGAGATCGAGAGGGGTTGAGTAACTCTTCTTCGGAAGACAGAAAAGTTAATGCGGCAGAGTGTGAGATTCTCTACCCATGCATTTGGGCATGAGATACTTTAAGGCCCAATACCAAATTACCAATGACCTACCTTCCCGTGACCATAATTCTAGTAGTCAAGCATGCCTCCGTGCTTATTGTCACGGTCGTACTTTTCAACCATGCAGCATCGTGATATTGACATGCTCACAACAAGCTTTAAGGAGAACTTAAACCTCATTCACATTTTTGCTCGAATTTGTGGCTTCGTTTAACCTTAGGCGAGGTTCGTCTTTGCAAACTAAACACAACTTGTGCAGAATCCAACCTTTTTCAGCCACACACACTACTCTGCGAGCATATTCAATCGCCTGCAACTCTAGTCGACTTGCCTCCACATTAGGCCAAGTCATCCAGCTTGGTCTTGCCTCTACTATAGGCCAAGGACTCTCGAAAGTAACGTCACATCTCATCATCATCTAGGTTTCCATCGAACAATCCATGCATTGTGATGTCGTCTCATGTCTCGTACCAACTCAACCATCACGACTTTCTCGGGCATATCAATTGAAGCTGACCTATGTGCGTTCCATCTCGTCAACCATATCCTAAATATCCATCCATCTAGGTTCTATCGAGGCATTGGACCCTCTTGTGTCCATTCTAAATCATTTACGAAATTTGTTCTGAATAGCGGGTGCATAGCAAAACCTTCGACACATCGGTTGGGGCACAACATCGACACACTCGATCGTCCAATATGTCCTTGAAAGACCCTTTTCAAATGAAGGCGCTCGAGACGTTCATCCCACAATAATCGCCCATGTTGTGACACATGTATGTGCAATATGGTAGCTAACTTAGGCCATAGGGCCTAAGGATGGTGGAGAGCTGACATCATACTCCTCTATATTACATTTTGAGACATTTCCAATCTTTCTCGAGTGGATGTCATTTTGACGAGTTGTCATATGCCCCGTGTAGCGTTCATTGATTTTTCATTTGATACCAACCTTGGTGAGCTTTCATCTTTTATATAGACGGACTGAACTTCAGAGACACATGTCGAAACTCATATAGAAACACCAACTTTTGAGGTTATGACCCTCTTCGAGCTTGTCTTCGACACTCATGTCACCTCATTCTCTCAAACCTTGCGTATGCAGCAACTTTGCTTGAATGCACACCCATGGTGTGTTGGATGATTCAACGTACTTCTCGGTCGCATCATGGCACTTCTCCATCTTAGCCCTCACATAACTACATGGGTGCCACATGAGGTTCGCCCCTTGTCTATCTTGCATGTGGAGATCACAACCTAGTTTTTCTTAGTGAGGTTGTGACATTCTCTTCCACTTAATCTAGTCATCAACCTTGATGACTTTCTCGAGGGCACAATCGTATCGTTGATTGTGATACTCTTCCGCCTGATGACGACCCGAATAACGGACTAACTGCTCACTTCACCCAATGACTTGTTCATGTTTTCAGAATGAATACGGAAACTTGCGCACTACTTATGGGCTATCCTACTATTGAACATTCACTCCGTCTTCGAGATTCGCAACAAAGCTATGACAAAACACAACTTGTACAATTTTTGTGGGCTATCCCTCCAGCCCTTAGAATACATTATTGAACTTAAAAACACCAAGCTAAAGAATAATGCCGACAATAGATCCTACTTTTTTTTCTTTAAAAACAAGACTGCTACTCCATGTATGTTATGACAATTTTGTGTGAAAAATTATTTAAAGATCATTTTATCATTTTTCAATAGATCTAAATATCCATAAACTTGTAATGACAGTGGAACCACTATTGAAATAGGGATAAACACATCATCTAACTAGACTCCAAAATGTACTAGAATCCAAAGATTAAAACAGCACTAAACTACCATAATAGAAATCCTAAAAACTATCTATCAATGACATTATTCATTATTCATGGGCTCTGCTGGTGGGATCGTCTACACATGAAGCTCTTGGATTTACATGAAAAATGTTCAACATAGGATGAGTATTTAAAATATAAGTGACCCAATTGTTTAGGTTAGAAAATGTATTCACATTCAACATGTATCATCATTGGTGGGACCTAATTTTATGGCTTTTCCTTGGGCTCTACTTCATCTTTCGAGTAGAGTTGAATGTTTAATACTTCTTTACACATGGATCACAGACGTTTGCATGAATCTACAATGTCGACTAGCTAACATATACCCTAGGCCAGACTATGGACCAGCGCACATTCACACTATTGAAACTGACTGAAAGAAACAAATACGAATAATATTGCATGTATGAGGTCCCATTAAACACATCTGAGGTCCCTATTAAAAATTATTGTTCAATGAAATGATGGATACAATACTTCCATATTAGTCGTGTTGTAAATTCTAGACGAGAAGTACATACATATTCATGGTATTTCATTCGTTCTTATCATACATGATTCTGTTAGGATCGCACAACAACGCACACACTTGATCTAGATGAACACAAAGAACAAGATAGAGAAAATGCAAGGAGAACTCTGGCTAAAAGATTTATATTGATGACTTCAAGTATGTACAGTCACAATGTCTTACATCAACATCATAATTAAAGATAGAAGAAATTACATACACATACACAATTGCTCATTGAGATCACATAACATAAATAATAGCATTTAAATAGGACCAAAGAGTACGTGTAATTAATGCATAATGCATCTAAAAAATTCATCAAATCTAGCTCATTGATGATTTAGGCTCTCATTAGAACTCTTAAGTTCTCTTTGGTCAAACGTCCCTAAGTTTAGTTTCACTTGGTTTAGTTTAACCTATGATACTCACCGATTGGTTTAGTTTAACCTATGATACTCACCGATTGAGAAGAACTATGTTAGAGCTTATTTGTGGAGCGAACAAAACTTAAATCCTAAGGAAATCTAATTTCATGCAAATTATATCACACAAAAACTATTATTAAAATTCTGATGATGAACATAGATATTTACACATTCTTCAAATTAAAATAAGAAATATAATCAATTATAATTTATTTACCTCATAAATTAAGCTAATATATTTTAATGTCTAAATATTCTATTTTTATTCTAAAAAAAAAAAGACATGTAAGACAAGATTCGTTAAAAAAAAAAAAAAAAGTTAAAATTTTATTTTTATACTTCTATATATAGATAATTAGACAAATTAGATGTTATCCAAGACGATTAAGATCGAAAAACACTCCTAACCCACAAATATTCACCCATTGAGATTGATTTTGGAATGTAATAATACTAAAATTAGAATCAAATTTAAATATAAAAACGTGGGGATCACTAACAAAGAAATGGAGAGGCAAAGATCAATCAAGAAATAGAAGTGAGAGTGATAAGAGTTTTATCGGGAGAGTAGCTGTGTCTGTGCAAATAAACACACAAAAAGTTAAAAAGTAGCTTTTAGTTCATTTATACATTTCTTCTGTGTCTATTTGCACATACACAAGGGGCGAAAATGATTTTGTTGAAATTATCAGCCTTGTTGTGTATGATATTGTTTTGCCCTTCCCTTTCATGGGCTACTTCTCCCACAAATATATTCATTCTTGCAGGTCAAAGCAACATGGCTGGTCGAGGTGGGGTAGAGAACAATACAGAGGGGAATCTTGTGTGGGATGGGAAGGTCCCATTAGATTGTCAATCCGACCCATCCATCCTACGGTTGAACCCTGAGCGCCAGTGGGAGATAGCACATGAACCTCTCCATTTGGGGATTGACATCGGCAAAACTCCAGGGATTGGTCCAGGAATAGCATTTGCTCACGAGTTCATAGCCAAAGCTGGACAAAAGGCAGGCGTCGTGGGTTTAGTTCCTTGTGCTAGAGGTGGCACTTTAATTGAACAATGGAGTAAAAACCCTAGCAATACTAGTGCAACTTTTTACCAAAATTTCATTGAACGAATTAAAACATCAGAAAAAGAAGGCGGGGTTGTGCGTGCTTTGTTTTGGTATCAAGGAGAAAGCGATGCGGCTATGAGTGACACTGCTCATAGATACAAAGACAACTTAAAGAAGTTCATCACCGACATCCGCAATGATATAAAACCTAGATTTTTGCCTGTCATTATTGTTAAGATATCCATGTATGACTTTTTTATGAAGCACGATACTCATGATTTGCCAGCAGTGAGAGCAGCTGAAGATGCAGTTCAAAAAGAGCTTCCAGACATCATTACTATTGACTCTTGGGAGTTGCCTATAAACTTTACCACATATGAAGGCTTTAGCTGGGATCATGGTCATTTTAATAGTGCAACTGAGATTGCTTTAGGTAAATGGTTGGCTGACACATATCTTGCCCACTATGGCCATTTACTCTAATCCTATTATGTGTCATTCTTTGATTTCTATTGATTGATCTATTGTTCTATCTCAATAAAATCCATTAAATCACATCTTTGTTGAGCTTTAACATACTTAATATTCACACTTTGATTCTTATTTAAATAATTAAAAATAATCAAATTTGGTTCATAATAAGATACTGGAAACAAACAAACAAAAAAATAATTAGTATAAAACAATTTTCAAGACAAATTATCAACTTGTTTTCTTAGACAACGTGTACTTTAAAACAGTACAAACAAAAGAAAATCAAAATTTGATACTATATGAATTTAAAAACCGGCCTACAAACTATGACTTAGCTCAACGACATGTCTCACCACAATTAGATAATGTAGTCTAATCCTACCTAATAGTATATAGTATGTCATATGACCTATATGAATTTGATATATGTTTTGGGTTACCAGTAGTTAAACTTAGGGCGCTAATGAGGGAGGGTTTTAAGACGATTCTGGATTATAGTGTTTAAATATGGTGATGAGGCCCAGAGGGATTGAGGGATAACTGATGTAATAGAGTGTGAGAATTTGGGCACGAGATAAGGCATGGTGCAAAATTACATATGACCCAACTTCCCATGACTAACTTTGGTAGTCAAGCATGCTTTCACAATTGTGGTGTCGTGATTAACACACATGCATTTGGGCATGTACTTTAGCTGGGCATGTACTTTAGCTGACTTAGGCCAAGGTCTTTTATAAGCAAAGTTGTATCTCATTATCATTTACCATGCATTGTGAAGTTGTCCTTATGTCTCGGGACAACTTGGCCATCACGTTTTGCTAAACACATCCCGAACATCCATTCATTTGGATTCTAATCAAGAACTTTTGAGTGTCAATGCTTCATGATATCATTGGACATTATATCCTAAAGTGTCTTTGTTTTTTTAAAAAAAATATTTATATAATTTCATAATTGATTTTAAAAGATAAAAAGTTATTTTGTTTCTATTCTTAATAATAAAATACACAATCCAATTTTCAAAAAATATCGGAAAGATAGTCCAAAAATGAATTAACAACAAAAACATCTTAACCAAAAGTTTTCAATTTCTACAAGTACTATATATAGAACTATTCCACAAATTGGGTTACATAAAACATGATTAAACCCTCCAAACACTCCTAAACCACAAGTATATTTACAACCTTCAATATCAAACCATGCTAAAAATAGAAGTATAAAGGTAAATTCAAAATTCAAAAGGCAAAGTAGTTGTGTATGTACAAATAGACACAAAATTATAAATAAAAAAAATTAGTCAAAGACATTTACATTCTTTCTGTGTTTATTGCATAAACACAAGGATCAAAATGGATTTGTTTAGAGGGTCAATTTGGGTATGTATGATAGATGTTATTTTACCTTCCCTTTTAGAGGCTACTTCTCCCAAGAACATATTTATTCTCGCATGTCAGAGCAATATGGCTAGTCAAGGTGGGGTTGAGAAAGATCATACAGGACAACTTGTGTGGGATGGATGTATTCCACCTTAGGCTTAATCTTGGTGTATTCCACCTTAGGCTTAATCTTACCCAATCTTACGATTGAGCCTTGAAGGTTAATGGGAGATAGCACTGGAACCTGTCCATGATGGGATCGATATCAACAAGACTGTTAGGGTTGTTCCAGCAATAGTATTTGCTCGCCAACTACTAGCGAAATCTGGGTCAAAAGCAGGCGTTGTGGGTTTAGTGCCTTGTGCCAGAGGTGGGACTTTGATTTAGCAATCCTAGAACGAATCAAAGCATCAGAAAAAAAAATGGTGGAGTTTGCGTGCTCTTATTGCAAGTGACACTCCTGGTAGATATAAAGACAACCTAAAGAATTTCTTTGTGGACATCCACAATGACATAAAACATAGATTTTTACCTATCATTCTTGTCAAAATAGCCGTCTATGACACATATATACTCATGATTTACCGTAAGAGCGACAGAAGATGCAGTCCAAAAAGAGCTACCCGACATAGTGACCATCGACTCCTTAACTTTAGCAAACACTCTCACACATGAAGGCTTTAACCAAGATCATGGACATTTTAATACCAAGACTCAAATTGCACCTATCGGAATATTACAGTACATACTAGGAAAATTTTATGTAAACTAGAGTTTATCGAGCCATTATAATACTTACCACATACTAACTCAATACAGTGCTAACCAAAAGGTTTCGAGTCCCATGGTGCTTCATGATGTCATCTCGAGCCACCAAATATTATCACTCTATGCAACCTGCTTAGACATGCTTTTGTACAACTGACAAACTTTATATTTAGGACCACCCAAACATCTATCCATCTACGAACTACTGAGATATTAACCCTTTTGTGTCCATGTCATGTCATTTTTAAATAGCATGCCAAATGACCCTATATTTCAACCTTCAGCCCAAGGGATGAGCCACATTATCAAAACACTCATGCCACCAACACTCTTTTTTGAGAACCTATTTTCAAATGAAGATGCCCAAACCACTGAACAACAATTTCGAAACCAGATCTCAAATAGCAATATAAAAGAAACATTTAGTCACTTCAACTTAGACCAACAAAGTTAGCAAGCTTACGAGTGGAATGCCTTCGGGCTACCTTGGACGAATAGTATAATGTATGTCTAACACGTAACTTGTGGCTTATTTACGCTTTATTATTTGTGATATGATATGCTTTTGATCTATTTTAATGCATACATTTTTAGTGTATTGACTCATGCATCTTATGATCCTATGACCATGTTATGCCCTATAAATATAAATGATATGCTATACACATGTATGTATATCTCATAGGAAATTCATGTCATGAAAAGTATGGAAGTATGATGTGCATCATGATCACGTACCATGATTCAAAATTCGGGACCTAATGCATTTTGTATATCATGAGTACGAGTTACTTCTTTAGTATGTTATGTACCGATAGTTACACCATATTATGATACAAGCTCATTTATTTTTGTTTGTTTTCATAGCAGGGTGAGTGAGCCCTAGCAGGTAGCTAGATTAAGGTTAAGTATACGATCACACTAGTAGATTCAAACGCACAACCCTACCAAAAAAAAAAAATTAGAGACCATGGAATAGTCATCAAATGTAGGTGCACCATGAACCATATTACATATAATTGCATACTCAACCTATGTATGGATAACGGCGTCACGTATGGAGGCCATAGAACTAAGTCGGATAGCTAGTTTATCTACATATAACGAACCTATGTATATTTATTGTTAATAAAATTTATTTTGGTTATAGAAAACACTTGGTTAAAAATGTAATTATTATAACCTGTTTAGTTAAAGTTTTCTATTTATATCTAAAGGATAGGAGGATGATTAATACAGACAGATACTTACAAACCACATATATATTCATAGAAAGTTAAATGATACTAAAAATAGTATTAAGTTTGAGTATAAAGGAAAAACATCACAAAGGTAGAGAGGCGAAGGCAAGGATCAGCCAACTAGAGGTAGAGTGTTGAATGTGCAAATAGTTGTTCGGTGTCTATTCGGTGTCTATTTGCACACATACAAGGGATCAAAATGGCTTTGTTGAGATTGGCAATTTGGGTATGTACGATGTTATTTTACCCTTCCCTTTTAAGAGCTACTTCTCCCAAGAACATATTCATTCTCGCTGGTCAGAGCAATATGGCCGGTCGAGGTGGGATTGAGAAAGATCACACAGGACAACGTGTGTGGGATGGGTATATCCCACCCGAGGCTCAATCTGACCCAACAATCTTACGATTTAGCCCTGAAGGTCAATGGGAGATAGCACTAGAACCTGTCCATGACGGGATCGATATCAACAAGACAGTTGGGGTTGGTTCAGCAATAGTATTTGCTCGCCAACTACAAGCGAAATCTGAGTCAAAGGCGGGCGTTGTGGGTTTAGTGCCTTGTGCTAGAGGTGGCACTTTGATTGAAGAGTGGATTAAAAATCCTAGCAATCCTAAAGCAACCTTCTACCAAAATTTCATTGAACGAATCAAAGCATCAGAAAAAGACGGTGGAGTTGTGCGTGCTCTTATCTGGTTGCAAGGTGAAAGTGATGCGGCTGCGAGTGACACTGCTCATAGATATAAAGACAACCTAAAGAAATTCTTTATGGACATCCGCAATGACATAAAACCTAGATTTTTACCAATCATTCTTGTCAAAATAGCCGTCTATGACACATATATGAAACATGATACTCATGACTTACCCGCAGTAAGAGCGGCAGAAGATGCAGTCCAAAAGGAGCTACCAGAC
This sequence comes from Cucurbita moschata, assembly GCF_002738365.1. Classification (NCBI taxonomy): domain Eukaryota; kingdom Viridiplantae; phylum Streptophyta; class Magnoliopsida; order Cucurbitales; family Cucurbitaceae; genus Cucurbita; species Cucurbita moschata. The sequence goes on from NW_019268532.1 coordinate 3,167,513, forward strand.
ATAGTGACCATTGACTCCATAAATTTAGTAAACACAATCACACATGAAGGGTTTAACCAAGATCATATTCATTTTAATACCAAGACACAGATTGCTTTAGGTAAATGGTTGGCTGATACCTACCTTTCCCACTATGGTCATTTCCTATGATCTTATTATTTGTCTCTACGGAATTGACTTACCATATTACCTCAATTTATAAAATTCAAGTTTTTATTGGTAAATATTTATTAAATTATTATACTTTACATATACTCATAAACATATTATGTGTTTATAAACGTCTAAAGAAAAAATAAAAATATATTTATACTTATTAACTATAGTAACGTATACAAATATATAAGATCGCAAAAGATTGTAACTAAATTTATTTAGTGATCTCTCATTTTGAAATTTATAAATTTACTGAAACTAAAAGGATATCATTTTAATCTACTAACCGAATAAGAATGGTTGTTTTAAACAAAGAACACTTTCTTTCTATAAAGACAAGAACATGTATGCATGAATTGACAAACATACCTCTTATGCACCAATATATAGATAATATCTACGTGAACATGTACAAATAATTCATCTATCAATTATCTAGATATGGGTAGGAGTATATACCTTATACATCAAAAATAAAAAATGTTATGGTGATTGTCGACCAAATTTGGAGTATTAATGTCGTTTGATTTTGAATCTATATTATTCAAATAAATAAATTTTAATTTGCAACTTTCTATTAAATTATTAAGTTTGGTGAGATGTGAATTTAATCATATTCAAATAATTTTAAGATGCGTAAAATTGGGAACATTATTTTTCTTCTCAAATCTCAAACTTTAATTAATAAAGATGATACATATTCATTTTGAAAAATAATTATATTATTTGATAAAAAAAAAAATTGTTATATATTAAAGTATGCTTTATTATTAAAACATTTCTTTATTTTGAAATTTGGTTAATAGAATTTAATTTGACTTTCTCAAGTATTTTCTTCTTCGTTTGTAATTTGACTAACAAGGTCGAAATTTAAAAATATAAAAATATATATCAGATTTTCGAAATCCCTTGATATATTTTTTTGATTTAGATTAATAGTATATTTTATTTTATTTTTATTTTTAATGGAAAACTAAAAACTATTTTTTTAAAACAAGGTGCTCATATGATTATATTTTTAATTTCTATTTTCCATAAAGTGACAAGGGAGATTCTTTTCATAGTTTATCAATGGCGATCTTTTTTTTTTTTTTTTTTTTTTTTTTTTTTTTTTTTTTTTTTTTTTTTTTTTTTTTT
>NW_019268532.1:3169422-3207432 GCF_002738365.1 Cucurbita moschata
TTTTTTTTTTTTTTTTTTTTTTTTTTTTTTTTTTTTTTTTTTTTTTTTTTTTTTTTTTTTTTTTTTTTTTTTTGTTTCTCTCTTAAATTTCATTTATTAGTGTTTAAATAATTTAGAATACAACCCATCTAAATTATAAATATTGACTTATGTTTGGATTGTCGGTTTGAATTAGATTGAATCTTTTAAAAAAATCTAAAATTTAGATATAATTGTAGGTCGACATTTTTTTTTTGTTAAGTCAACTCGACCAACTCGAAAATAGGGTTACAATACCATCCTACTTTACCCTATATTTAAGATTATTATAAAAACTAAGATTATTTAGCGTTTGTAATTAAGGGTTAGGTTGGACTGTGACCTTTATTTAAATTAGATGGCTCGAATCACCGATCTAATTAACTAGAAATTTTAGAATAGATCTAGAAAAATTTTTGAACCCAACAAATTTTTAAATTTTATTAGTGAATTTGGACTAGATCCATGGAAAATAAGTTTAGTTGATGTTTATATAATGGATTGGCCTACCTTTTTTTAATCTTTTTTTTTTTTTTAAGTATAAATATATTACCTAAAATGATTTTAATACAAATAATTTGATAAAGTTTAGTTAATTAAATTTAAATTTAAAAGGAATAAATGAGACAAAGAAAAAGGAAAAGAAATGGAAGTTACGTGAAAATGGGAAAGCCGGTGGAGGGGGTTTTGGCAGTTTTATTGAGTGAAGGTTGCAATTTCCAGGTGGCAGTACATAATTGGTTAGTAGCAGAGATTACAGGCTGGACTGACATGATAGCAAAGCAAGGGCGTTGTTCCCGCGATTCTGCTACTCAAGTTTTGTCGTTCTCTTGCCAGCTCAGCAACGCATTGCCATTTGTATATATCCTTTTTTAAAATAATATAAAATAATTATTTCCAAATGCTGTCCAGCCTGTCATAGTCAAACCCCTCCGCTCCTATCCAACCGTACCCCCTCCCCCCCTTCAAATTATTCTTATCCTTTTTCCTTTTTAATTAAATAAATAAATAAACCACGTTCGAATTTTAATTTAACGTCCTTTTCCAACGGCTCCCTCTTTCCATTTTTTAATTAATTTTAATTTTATAATTTTTCAAAATGCGGTTACTTTTTTTTTTTTTTTTTTTTTTTAACGATTTAACTGCCGTGGTGTATTAGTCTAAATGGGTCCCAGCTACGTCAAAACACGCGCTGTATTTATTTGACACGTGTCTATAACAGCTGTATACGATTAACTACCTTCCCTCGAAGCATCCTCTACTGGAAACAACCGGCTCAACCGGTCATTCTTATCTTTTCTCATATAAATACCCTTTTTCTTTCTTCACTTCTTCAACAAACAGGGTGAGGCTCCGCCTCCACCGCTTCTCCAAATCCTTCTCTTGTTCTTCTTCTGTACAGATTTTCGTAAGCGTTTCTTTCTTTTTATTTTTCTTTTTGTGGATTTGAATTTGTTATTTAGTATTGTTAGAATCTTTGTTCGATGGATTCGGTGAGGAAGGATTTGGATCGGATTAAAGGTCCGTGGAGTCCTGAAGAGGATGAATCGTTGAAGAGATTGGTTGAAAGCTACGGACCGAGGAATTGGTCGTTGATTAGTAAGTCGATTCCAGGTCGATCTGGAAAATCCTGCCGTCTCCGGTGGTGTAATCAGCTTTCTCCTCAGGTGGAGCATCGAGCGTTTACTGCTGAAGAGGATGAAGCCATTCTCAAAGCTCATGCCAAATTTGGTAATAAATGGGCCACGATTGCTCGTCTTTTGAACGGCCGTACCGATAACGCGATTAAGAATCACTGGAATTCGACGCTGAAGCGTAAATCCTCTGCTGCTATTGGTGAAGATTTCAACGATCCGCCATTGAAGAGATCCGCTAGCGTTGGTCCGGGTCCTGTCGGGTTTGGATTCAACCCGAGTAGTCCATCCGGATCTGATTTGAGCGATTCGTCTCTATCGCCGCCCGTGTATAGACCTTTAGCTAGAAGCGGTTCGATTGTTAACGATCCTCCCACCTCGCTCTGCCTGTCATTGCCAGGATCGAATTCGACATCCGGATACGGGTCAGATTCGGTTGCGAGCCCGACCCTGAAGATACCCGAGGCAACTCCTCCGGTAGGTACTGCAAAGGAATCGGAGGTATTCAGTGCGGAGTTCTTGAGTGCGATGCAGGAGATGATCAAAATCGAAGTGAGGAAGTACATGTCTGGGATTGAGGAGAAGGGTTGGAATGTTGTGCAGAGCGAGGCCATCGGAAACGCTGTAGTTAAGCGGATTGGAATAAGCAAGGTCGATTAGCAGAAACGCCATAAACCGAACCCCCACCCCTCCATGTTCTACAGAAATCACAATAATTTTGGCAGTGTACAGAGAAGAAGAGCAATGGATGAAGGTGTTTAGAGTTCCAATTCGATACAAGGATGATGTTCAAAACTTCTTTTAATCTTTGATTTATTGTAGAGAAGAAGAAAAAGAAACAATTCTCTTAAACTTCGTTTACGTGTTTCAGTCCATTGTCGTTTGTTTTTGAAAAGCTGCAAATACATATAAAATTGATAGCAAATAAAACCCCAATCTATATATAAACGATCCCATACAATGGAAGATAAGGGAATTTCAAAGTGCACTTAGAACATCCGCTAATTTAGGAAATGATCATGAGAGCTTATACTCAAAGTGACAATATCATGCCATTGTGGAGAGTCGTGTTCATCTAACATGATATCAGAGTTATACCCATACCCTGAATTCAATCATGTCAATAGAGGTCATGCCTGCCCGCGGCATAAATTGGAGACAATATTTTGGAGAAGCATAATTGAAAATGACGTCATTAGGAGCTGACTAGTTGGTCTTTAGACTTATCCAAAAATACAGTTCAATATATGGTTTTATAAATCATTTTACAACAAATTCTGAGATATCAATTGCTTTTTAAATTGGTAAAACAATCCATATATATCTCTAACATTAATATTACATTAAACTAAATATTCATAAGCTTCTATAAATATCTCAATTTACTACCTTTTTTAGATCGTGATCGATGTGGAGATTCCCGGTGCCGAGTTTGCGTAGATCAATTTCCACAGTTTAATTTTTTTCCATTTATTATTCTTTTAAAAAATAATTATTCGAAAAAATTGTAAAATATATGTATACATATAGTTTAAATATTACCATTATAATTTCAAAATTAACTTTTTTTTTTTTTTAGGCCGTTGTATTTTTGTGCACAATTTTACAGGGAAGAGGAGGAATGTTTTATTTATGCTAGTATATAAGTGCTTAGGGATATCTAGAGACATGTGAGTAGACTAAATCATGAGTACAATAGAGACGTGATTGCATAAAATTCTATCTTCATGAATACAATAGAGATGTGATTGCATAAAATTCTATCTCGTGTATATCATATGATGGTCCGATTGTGGTATTAGTAGAGGATTATGAGTTAATATTTAATGAGAGACTTACCACTTGTTATGAGGTTCACATACGTATTTTTTAGACTTAGTATGACTTATATGCACCTAGCAATGCAATACGTACACTATGTGGGTGCGATTAGAGGATCTCCAACAGGGTCTCTCTCGTGTCACCTTCTCATTGTTATACTACTAAGGTCAGGCCGACTACCTTAGTAGTTTATCTGTAGCGAAGAACATTTCATAATGTATGATAGCAAACTAGATTTGAAAATGAGATAACTTACACTAAAACTAGAATGAAATAACCTAGAGCGTGAAAATATAGATGAAAAAAGAAAATAAATAATAAAAATAATAAATAGTTCATATAAATTAAATTTTCAAGAAACACAAAAAAGAAAATATTAAATAATAATAGAGAATGTAGTAGTTTGGAAAGTGCTTAGGTGTAAAGTTGTGGTGACCTCCTTGCAACAACTTCAATCATTATACCACAAATTATCCTACTTCTCCATAGCGAGGTCTAGATACTTAAATGAATCGAGACCACGTTAAAGATTTAAAGTAATTTTATGTTAGATGACCTTTATGAATTTTCTTAAAATGCATATGAGTGAAGACAAAACGTGCTGGAAGAACTCATGTTTGTATGTTGGGAGGAGTAAGTAACGTGACCGAACAAAACATATTGGAAGAACTCATGTTGGTATGTTGGGAGGAGTAAGTAACATGACCATGTCACAGAAGATGCAGGAAAAATTTGAACAAATGAGTTCAAATCTATGGTGACTTATCGTCAAGTCCATCGGTAGGGATAAGTTTCCATACCCTTATAACAAATGCTTAGTTCTCCTCTCCAACCAATGTGAGATTTTACAATCCATTCCCTTGGGAGGCCAGCGTCCTCGCTCGCATACTATCCAGTGTCCGTCTCCGATACCATTTGTAACAGCCTAAACCTACCAGTAACAAATATTGTTCGTTTTGGCTCGTTACATATCGTCGTCAACCTCATAATTTTAAAATGCATCTGTTAGAGAGACGTTTCCACACATTTATAAGACATGCTTCATTCCCCTTTCGATGTGAGATCTTACATACTCGAATACTAACATTTTATGAATTATTGATAATGAAATGTTAGTTGGATGCACGTAGACTGGACCGACAGTCACATATGTCGTCACATATGTCGTTAAAAGTTTGTGGTTGTGTGTAAGGCCTAAAATGAATTATAGAGATGTTAGAAATTGAGAAGATGATAATTGAGTTGGTATGAAGTGGTTGGGAAGGACAAGGAGTACGAATAGGATATGTACCCTCCATCTCTACTCATACACTAATTTAGTTTCCTTTTATCTTCATCCATCTTATCCTATTCAATAATTCATCATAATGGATCGATGTGGTGCAATAATTTGCATAATCATAGCCTTTAAATTGTTTATCATTAATCATAAACACAAAATTCGTATAGTTTTAATTAGAACGACGGATTAAAAAATGCATTCTCGTTATAATAAAATCTGTTTTTCTTCGATTCAAGTTAGTCTTTTGTTCATCGCTACTTATATTTTGAGATATGATCCAAAATTTAATCATTAGAGATGGAAAAATAATGAGAGAACGTATATAATTCAAAACTCGAGCACTAAACTATTGATCTCGAGAAAAGCAAACGATGTTTTAGATACGTAAAAGTTATGCTCGTATTTACCCAATTTTTCTTCCATCATCCTTTTTTTTCTTCATTTCGTTCTTAAAAAAAGCTCCTCTTTTTGTTGGACTCTTGAAAGATATGAAATGAATTGAATGAATATCCCATTAACGGGTTCAAAGTGGTGGTCTCTATTGGAATTATCTCCTTCAATATCTCTTGATATCGGTAGAACTTTTTCGTCCCACAAATAGTGTCTAACCATAGTCCCGATTCGATTTTCAAATATTCAAATATGAGACCGTGACTAAAAAGGAACAAAGATTAAAAGCAAATAAAATAAAAATAAAAGATAAAAATACAGGTCAAAAAAACATCATACTTAATTATGAAACGGAATCCAATTACAAACTGAGTGTTGTTCAAATTTATTATAAATGGGAAAGTGGGTTCAAGGTACAGTTACAAAACAAAATACAAAAGTCTCAAATCCAAAGAAGGACTGACGCCCCACCTCGACCAGCAACTTTCGAACACCTAAAGAAATAGAGAAAAGAGCGAGTATAAAAATACTCAATAAGCAACCTACTTTTAAGCTCTCATTACATCTTTAACCTAGGTGATATCTACAAACTTTTATCTAGGCTCTAGGAAGTTCAGGCCTAGTCTTTACAACCATCTGAGTTCTTAGGTGCCTCAAAGTAAAAAAGTTTTCTAGCGGCTCATTGACTCATTTTGGATTCAAAAGAGGTGGTTCACCCATTTCTGACGCTACAGGTCTAGTGTGTGACAAATCGACATCTCGGATTGAGGCACTACCTCATAAAGTACTATTAGGACAACATGGTACCTATTAATCTAAACATCATATATGGCCAGTTGGTACACTCTTCCACACGACTTTAAAGTAGTAGTGTAACGACCCTAAATCCACCGCTAGCAGATATTATCCTCTTTGGGCTTTCCCCTTCGAGCTTCCCCTCAAGGCTTTAAAACGCGTCTGCTAGGGAAAGGTTTCCACACCCTTATAAATGGTGGTTTGTTCTCTTCCCCAACCAGTGTGGGACATCACAAGTAGAGTTTTAATCCACTTAGTTTTTGCACCAAACTTGGTAAAGTTTTAATCCACCTTTACATAAATATTTTTCTCATAGTTTTTAATCAACTATAGGAGGAAATAAACACGCTCAAATTTAATCTAAAACTAGAAAACTTATCGTTATTAACTTATGCTGGAGCTCCAACTTCCCATACAACTCAACTCTAACTTCCTTCGTGAAACTAATGCGAAAGTCCTTCAAAGATCTCAATAAAATTACGAAAATTTAAACTTGTAGAAAGAAATGGGTATTTAATTTCTCATCAGAACTCAGGTGCTACAACTGTTGTCAAAATTTGGAGAAGAGAAATTTCACATGATTTTCACGTAATAGTAATGTGTTGCACACGAGTGTATACTCGTCACACCAATTTCGAGCTTAAGTTAAAGTTGGATCGAGCAAGGGTTTAGAGTTCGAGATCTTACAATTTTGTCATAAGAACCAAATTGGATCGAGAGCATGCATGACCCAAGAAAAGGCAGCAAATCGCCAGCCTGAATCAATCATTTCATACCCAAACACACACACTAATATCTACAACGCTTCCCCTTTATTCTCATCACTCACTTTATGATATCTGCATGTTATTTCCAGATGCATACATAATCATAATCAATTCTCTTTAAACGAAACTTCCTTGCATCAACTATGACGCCCAAAAGGATGATGAAATTTCACACCAGAAGAACTTCTTCAACAATTATAAATTATATATCACAAAAAGATACAACCCGCGTGCCGATGGATGGAAGCTGTATGTGATTCATAAAAGTGTCTAATTTTTGCGTCAGATCTTATGGCGGTGGCCCTGCTAAACAACTTTCTCCCTTTTTCTGACTTTTTCTTCACGTATGAACAACTGGCCTTGTGTTTGGACAAGTCAATGTTCTCTCAGTGGGAAATGAAAGGCAGAGTCAAAGAATTTGGTAGTTTAAATGTATGAACATATTTGGAAGATTCACAAGGAAGGATGAAGCGTTGTTGTGTTGGAGTTTTGGCTGTGATGATACTGTTGGCAATGGTGTTTGTTCATGTGGATTGCAGGGTGCTCACATCGATGGGAGATACTCGGGCTGTGATGGGAACTGGCCGGGAGCATGTCGGGAAAGGTAACACGACTGAGTTCGTTAGGTTTGGTGGTGGTCGGAAGGGAAGATGGGCATTCAAGCATACTTCTGGACCGAGCAAAAGAGGACCAGGACATTAGTTGAAGACATGATTCAAAGAAACTTCTGACCATTCTTTGTTTGTTGTTGGTTTGTGCATTACAAATGAGTTCTTTGTCTTTCTTTCTTTTTTCCCTCTACAAATGGGTTATATGTACACTTCACACTTTGATCTCTGCCTATGCAAATGTATAAACTTTACATGTTTATGGATTGGCTTTCATTTTCTGGTTTTAACTTTTCGAGAAGGACTCTCCCACCCGAGGGAGAGGCTTATAAAGAATGTTTCGTTCCCCTCTCCAACATATGTGGGATCTCACAATCCACCCCTTTCGGGACCCAGTGTCCTTACTAGCACACAGCCTCGTGTCAACCCCTCTTTAGGGCTCAACCTCCTCGCTGGCACATCGCCCGGTGTCTGGCTCTGATACCATTTGTAACGGTCTAAGCCCACCACTAGTAGATATTGTCTTCTTTGGATTTTTCCTTCCAGGCTTCCCCTTAAGGTTTTTAAAACGTGTCTGAAACAGTAAGGTTTCCACACCCTTATAAAAAATGTTTCATTCTCCTCCCCAACCAATGTGAGATCTCACAATTCACCCACCTTCGAGGTCCAACGTCCTCGCTGGCACTCGTTACTCTCTCCAATCAATGTGAGATCTCACAATCCACCTCCTTTCAAGGCCCAATGAAGCTCTGACGGACTCTATAATAGCCCACAACTAGCCGATATTGCCGTCTTTGAACTTTCCCTTTTGGGCTTCCCCTCAAGGTTTTTAAATCGCGTCTACTAGGATGAAGTTTTCACACCCTCGTAAAGAATGTTTCGTTCTCCTCTCCAACCTATGTGGGATCTCACAATCCACCCACCTTTGGGAGACTCGTTCCTCTCTCGAATCGATATGAAATCTCACCATCCACTCCCCTTCGGGGCCAGCATCCTCGCTGGCATACCCATAACAGTCCACTGCTAGCAGATATTGTCCTCTCTGAAATTTCTCTTCCAAGCTTCCCTCAAGATTTTTAAAACATCGTGGGCTAGTGGAAGGATTCCACACCCTTATAAAGAATGCTTCTCTTCCCCGATGACGTGAGATCTCATAGAGTCATTCACTTCCAAGAAATTACAAACTATCTTCAACACAAATTCTTAGTCAATGATGAATGAAACTACACAATATTCAAAGGGTTTAGGTGCTTTGTTGGGCTAACAACTAATTAGAGTTCTAGAGAGACAAGTCCTAGCTAATGGAGGAACAATGGAAGGATTCCAATTCCAAGAAAACAAAGAAGATTCAAGCCACATTAAATTAACCAATGAAGAAATCTCTAGGCAAAAAAACGCTTCCATTTTTCAATGCATTTAAGACCATAGAACACAAGAAGAACAAATAATGAACAAGCAGATCTCCAGTAAAAGAAGCTCAAACAGGGCAATAAAATTAAGACCAAACAGATAGATATTCAAGTTTCAGTTTCAAAAGTCGGGTTTACCGCCTCAAGCATCCCCTTACTGATCTGCTTAGAGTAGAGGCCTGGAGAATGTCGATGCCGTCGTCCATGGTGGCAGGGGAGCCATTGGTAATGGCATACGCCTCCTCCTCGATGCTTAGCGCGACAAAAGCAGCTTCGTCCGCTGGAATAGTGCCGTATCGCTTAGAGAACATTGAAGGGGAGGAAAGGGTTTCGATCAGACGGCTGATAACGGCGTCGCGAGTGCGCTGCGTTGATGGCCATATGCTGAATTTGGTACCGAGTGGCTTGGCAGGTATAATCGGTTCTTTGATTTTCCACGTCCACGTCCATATTCTCAATTATTAATATCTTATTATACATTCTAAAAATATTCTTAAAAGTTTTTAAGTTATTTTAAGTTCTATTGAAATAATGGTGGTGGTCTGCATGTAACTTGTATAGAACCAATAATTGTCGTAAGCTTACTCCTCAACTTCTAATTGACTATGTCGTAAGAACTTGAGGTTGTGCGCTCGTTTGTGGTAACTATAGTTTATAACTTTTTATTTTTCATCTGTTTGCTTCTTGAGTAAGGAAATTATTATCATAATAGTGTCCGTATGATTATTATATTATAATTATTGTAGCAATTTAAGTATAATTAGTTGACTAGTACTACTAAATTTTTGCATGCGTCGTTGGGAGAAAGAATACTTGTTAGGCAATGCTTGAATATTCTGATACTTTCACTTTCTAAGAGTGTTGTATCTTCGGAGTTGGACACTAATCTATATGCCACAGTGCTCGATCATTTGATAATATTTTGACTATGTTGTTGAATAGTCCCAAATTGTTCTAAATATATAAGTTTGATGGGCTGGAGTGAACCGAGGTTTGTTAGCTAGCTTTGAGTTCGGTCCTTAATAAATGTAATACTTCAAATAAATTTTCTTTAATAAAGAAAATATATTATAAAACTTGAAATTAATGCAGTGGACGTAGCTAAAATGAGGAAGAATGTTGCTTCAAAAATTCTCTTATATGAAAATGACGGTTCATAAATTCTATTCTTACAAGAGCTACTCCAAACTTATGAACAAGACAAAACATTGTCTAACTGACAAACGTTGTTCCTGTTCTAACAATAAAATTGTTCCAAAAGTTGGTTTTCAACCTTCGGAGCCCTATTATCGATTCAAATTTACCCAACATAAAATTGGTCTAAGCAAAACACGCTTAATTATGAAATTCTTATGATTGAACTACCGAAACATAAGATGCACCTCATTAATAAAGATAGTAATTTTCACTTCTTTTAAGACATTTTTTAGTTATTTTATCCTCAAGATCATCCTTGTTTAGACATAGTTTCGGTACATAGATTCTTTACTTGAGTGTCACATCAAATTTATAATTCAACTTAAAAAATTCACTATGCTCACATGTCTTTTAAAGCAAAAAAACACACGTCCTACTCTAAGTAAAAAAAAAAACTTAATTCGTCATTAATTATATGGCCAAACATTAACAAATTCATTTGGTAGATATATGGACTAAATTATTAAGGATAAATTATTAATGTATCATTGTAACGATAGCAAATATATTATCTAGATTCATTATTTAATATTTGATACATGAAATGGTCATGGAATATGCTCCAAAGTTCAATATAAGGACCGGCCTATGTAAAAATTTAAAAAAAAAAAATACATTTCTTCCCTCCCAAAGGGGGGGGGGGTTAGATTTGAGGGAAAAAAAACTAATCTCAAAATCAATCACTTAAAGTCAAAATAAAACTAAAACTAACAAACCTCATCCTATCTCATAAAATTGTAACTTTCCATTATCTTCCAAAGAAATGAAATATCCAGCTGCGTTATCCCATAAGACAAGCCACAGCCACACTTAACACCATACCAGATTACACAATCGCCGTAAAAACTAATCACATAAAAGCTTCTTGTATGATCGAACAGCCAGGCAGCCATCCAAAGACAACCAAAATGTTGTTACATATATATAATATAAAAGTATGAAGATTTTGTTTATATATACCGATGAAAGGAGAAAGAAAAGGAAGAGAAAAGGGGAAGAAAACTCAACGATTGTGGAGTGGATCTGAAGCATTTGGGACCTTCCTCTTACTGGACATGAACACATGGAATGGCCTCATCCTACGTTGCTCTTTCATTTGTCTGTTGCCGTCTTTGGTTGCTTGGCTTGGTAGCTTCACGGTATTGGTATTGGCTTCTCCATTAATGTCGCCTGAGAGGAGGAGCAGCAGCAGCAGCAAGGCCACCGCCATGAACGGCAGCTTGAAGAACCGCATGGAAAGAGAGGCAGAAGGGAAAAGGCGAGTGGGTTTGTCTGTTGGGCAGTGAAGGAAGAGAAAAAGGGGTATAAAATGAAATCATGGGATATGAAATCGAGAGGGGGAGTTGAGTAGTTGTAGTGTGGATTTGGCGCTATTCTGGTTCACGGGACTAATAATTTAATTTAACTTTTCTTAATTAATCAGTAATAAGAACAGAAAATGCTGGATATTTAAATGCCTATATCATTTTGTGTTTCCCACTCTTCACTCTTTCTAAAAAGTAAATTCTTTTTTTTTTTATGCCTTTTAATTATGGTTTGTTTTGGAAAGATCTTCACTTATTTCATCTTTCAAATAAGTTTTAAATTATTGTGTATATTTAAATATTTCATTATACTTAGTGACGATTTGTGACTCAAATCTCTCAATAAGTGAGTTGTTACAGGTTGAGGTTTGGCACATGTTTTGTGTTGAAGTAAAGTTCATTATCGAATTTACAATTGGTTTAATTTGATCCAATTCAACTGTTCAACTTTTGTTCAATTTAGTTTTTCACTACTTTGACTATTTTCTGCAGTTCGCATCTGGTTCGGAAGGTTTTTCACTAGTTTTCATATTGATTTAACTGGTTCTTCAATCTAAGTGTGTTTTCTCTTCGATTCACACTTTATTTTGATGAGTTTACTTCAATTTTGTTCAGTTTAACACTACTTTTGGGCGTTCGGAATGAGATTTGTATGTATCAAGTTCAATGATTGAATGTTGTGATTCTGGTGACAAAGTTTGGCCTCTCTTGAATTTGGTTAGGTCAGTCCTAAGCTAAATGAAAGAATATATTTGTGGGAATCGCATTATTGAAGTGATTTTCCTATTGGATGTTCTTAATGAACATTAGATATATATATGCATTGTTTGTTATGTGATTGTTGAGATGATTGGTTCTAATGTTTCGTACAAATCCCTGCATTTGGTCTAGGTTTTTAATAGTTTTAGATTCCTCAATTTTACATTAAATTTTTGTATGTATGCATATCTAAATATTTTTATACTCATTTTTTGAAAACTAGGTCAAGGCAAAGGTGTAATGAGGAGCGTAACAAGGAAGTAACAAGGAAGGTGGTTGGTTGTGTAATGGGTCTATGTCTTCTTGTTTTTATATTAAGTTTTCATGCGTAGTAATTGTTGTGATTTATGTTGGAGATATATTGTTTTAGACTTTGTATCTTCATTTGTTTTAAAAAATGGTACTTGTAAAAAACCATATTTGATTTTGTTCGTATTGTCTTATTTGATAGTACTTAAAATTTCTTTCCAACTTTTAAATCACAAAAGTCTCATGTGGTCGACCTATGCTTCAAAAACCGGGTCGTTACAGGGCAGATCCAACTTTTTAGCACATTTTATGTTAAACTATGTTTGGAGGACAAGATGATTTTCTAAGCTCAAGGAGAAACTTTTGGAGGAGGTATTAGGTTAGCCTTTTTGTAAGCTTTTGATGAAATAGAAAAAGAAGAGAAGTAACAACATAGTATATTGGTATTATTGGGTGTTGTGCAATGCTTTTTTCTTCAGCTGTCCTTCAAGTGGGCAAATCTTGTCGGATGGCAGTGGGCAGTGGGTTTAAATTTGTTTGCATTTTCAAGGGCCCCTAAGAAATGCGGACACAAATCTTCCCTTTTTCTTATCTATCTTTAATTTGGGCATTGCTTAAAGCAGACGTTTTTGAGTGGTCAAATCCACGCCTAAAACGTACTACAATCTCCCAATTTCCTCTCCTTTCCTTCCTACAACACAATTAATCTCCTTTTGCTTTCTGTGTTAAAGTGGATTCCCTCATCTATCTATCTCAGCCTCTGGTTTATTTCAGATGCTTAGGGGTGGATTAGACATGGATTCGGTAACCCTTTTGGACCCAACTTTTTAACACTTCTAGCTCTAACTCTTCAATCCAAATACAAACTATTCAAATGAGTTGGTTTGAGTCTTGAGCTAAGAGCCTTCGTAATAGTATGACGACCAACTTCTTTATATACTCACAATGGTATGATATTATTTGGTTCGAAGTTTAAATCAACTTAATTCTTGACGAAAGAAAGAAAGCTCGAAAAATAATACACCAAAATACCTGATTATGTGGTAATTGTATTCAATCGTAGAACACCCTTCCGTATCCTTTCATTGTCGTTGAAGGACCTGCATACAAGCAAAGTTGGCTATCAGTCTCGATATGTTTTGTCTAAACGTGAAAGATAAGAGAGTTATGGTACTGATATTGTAGCTCTTGAACCAACTAGGTTAGATAAGTGTAAAATCCCGCATTAGTTGGGGAGGAGAACGAAACATTCTTTACAAGGGCGTGGAAACCTCTCCCTAGCAAACACCCTAGCAAACAGTTTTAAAAACTTTGAGGGGAAGCCCGAAATAGAAAGCCCAAATATAACAATATCTATTAACAGTGGGCTTGGGCTTGAACTATTGCAATAACTCGAAGAGAAAAGACTATTTTGTTAATAAAAGATTAACAATGCAAATCAAGTTTTCATTAACTACAATGAAACTTGGTCTAAAAGGGAGGAAAAAAGAGTTCATATCATAAGAACGAAAACTAAGTTCAGTGTTTGAAAAGGAAGAAATGGAAACAGAAAAAAGTACAAAAGGAAGGCATGCTCACAAATGGTCGCTTTTCCTCAATCCTAAATCCTAAATCTTAATTAACAAACTAGATCACGGACATTAGTGCTTCACTTCACTCATCACATTAAAAAGATTTCTTATTCTATTTAACCCCTTTTGAGGAGCTTCATAGCTGGGAGAGAGAGCTTTCATTCCACCATGTGTCGTGATCCTAATGGGTCATAGGTTAAGTTTGAATAATCATAATTGCAGGAAATCTATTGTAATAGCTCAAGCCCACCGCTAATAGATATTGTCCACTTTGGCCCGTTGTGCATCGTCGTCAGCCTCACAGTTTTAAAACCTGTTTGCTAGGGAGAAGTTTCCACATTCTTATAAGGAATGTTTTGTCTCCCTCTCCAACCGATGTGGAATCTCACAATCCACCCCCTTGGGGGCCCAATGTCATCGTTGACACACCGCCTGATGTCTGACTCTAATTCAGTTTGTAACCGCCCAAGTCCACCACTAGTAGATATTATCCGCTTTGGCCTATTACGTATCACCGTCAATCTCACGATTTTAAAACATGTCTGCTAGGAAGAGGTTTCCACACCCTTATAAATAAAGTTTCATTCCTCTCCAACCAATTTCGTATCTCACATAAATCTAAAGTTGTATAACATGTGCAAGTTTTGATTTCAACTTGAAGAATTGAAATTTTCTAAACATTAAAACAAACTACAACGATCACACATAGCCAAATAAATTCTATAACCAAAGATAACACCAGCAGCGAGATGAAAGATTGGAAAATTATAGTATTCAAGATTAAACCTGAAATTGGAGTTGGAAAAACTAAAAATTGAAACCAGATTCATGGTTAAGGGTTTTCACACAAACAAGACAATTATTTATACAGAAGAAATTTCACCTGTTTCCAGGCAGATGTCACTAGGTCGTTGAATCTCCTCAATTGCATGCTTTGATTTTGATCTGAAATAAAAGAAAGCTAAAATTGTCTTCCTGAATGGTTAGTTGGATAAGTTGTATAAATGACAGAACCATCGAGTTTTCCATTCAACTAAGAAATATAGGAAGAGGTGCATCAAAATGATCTCTTCATGGCTAAGACAGCCTTTGAGATAGTGATACAAAAGAGATTATACTTTTGATATAAGCCACGGCTTTGAAACGTCACATGGTAGTTGTGTTTACTAAAAGATAATTACTGGCATGTAATAACATTTCTCTAGCACACTGATGAACATTTATAACATGAAGGTTTTGCTTCCAATTGCAAGTTTAAGATCCCATTTGAATATTGCATACAAGATGAAAGATTTGGGATTGACAGAACAGATAAATTCTAAGCTTGCAAATCACAAGAACTATATCCAAAGACTATTGAACAGCTTTGAACTGGAGCTTGGCCAAGGAGCATTCACCAAAGAACTTACATGAGATACTAGAGATGAAAGTAACATACCTTATTCAACTGTAGTCAGATGCTTGATAAACATGAAGGTCAGAAAATGAGCAGATTTAACACATCTTCAATATGGTTAATAGATTTTTAGCTCAACATAGGAAAATGCATTTGAAATTTATAGTGGTCTCGTCACTTCAGCTAAGCTCCAGAGGAAGCTTCCTTCAATTGGATTCCTCCCAGAATCATCTCTTATTTTACTTTCATTTTACTACTGGTGGGGTCTTTTGTATCAATCTAATGTGATGGGTTTTTTTATAAGGATTGAAGCTCAAACATTCATCTACTCCTTTATGATCCATTTCTTCCATCAAAAGCAAAGATTCATCAGATTAATGCATGAAATGCAATTCTCTCAAATATTTAGCTAAAAAAGAAACCAAAGCATCCTTGAAGATAAGTTCCTTGGTTGAATAAATCATTTTGAACTTACGAAGATCAAAGCTTCTTGTTGGTGTTCTTTATCAGTTTTTTAAACTCTAATAGTTCTCTGATATTCGTTCAACCAGCAGGCTTTTTTGTAGGATGTCCTTGTGAAAAATTGCGTTTCTTGTTCAGAAAATATAGAAGGCCATGGACGCAATCCTTACTGTTATTCATATGGTAGTAACTTCCAATTTACAGGTACAAAGGAGTACAAAATGGCCAACTGATCAAAATAATAAACATATTTCAACTAATATGAACATGAACCCTAATCTTTGAGGTACCAAAATCATCAGTCTGGTTGGGAGCTGAACCCAAATTTTCTTCCCAAATAGCAGAGTGTTAAAATCATGTCTTCATTAGACACCAAGATATCCAATCCGATCCTCTCTTGTCAACTAAATTAGCAAGTAAACTAGATCAAAGACCCTTGTGTCAATCTAAGCTTCTTCAAAATAGGAAAACGGTATCTCAGGGGGTGAAGGCATCATTGCAACACATTTGAACTGTTCCAATCAGAAACATAAACATTAGCATCTTAAACTATCGGTTCCATGTAACTATAGTGGATGAAGTTTCTTACCATATGCAACTTGTATTTCTCTCTCACAGCAATCAGAGACCCTCCTCTTCTGGCCATGTACAAATCATGTAACAAAAGCACAGACGACCTCAGATCAGCTGGCTTGTAGCCTGTGTATTGTTGTATGTTTGAACCCTGCAATTCACGCATATATTAGCAAATTACTTCAAGTTCATAACTAAATAAACAAGGGTCTGAAACAAGCTATTACCCAAGGATGCAGCTTTGGGCGCATGATGAATTTTGCAAGAAACACAGCTGAAGCAGCAACCAAAGAAGGCAAGAACTTAACAAAATTATAGTCCAGTAGGCTAAGCTCAGCAAGGTAATGACCCAGGAATTCCAATTGCAGACTTGGTGTCTGTTCAGAGCATAAAGGATATCATTAGCAAATAGGAAACTCTAAGCTGATCCAATGTTCAAGCATGATAAAGTGAATAAATATATAAAGAACAGGACCTACTTTGAAATCTTCTTGAGCAATATTAGTGAACCTCCTGTAGACAAAATAAAGAAGCCAGAACGAACGAGTCAATACAAAAAGCACAGATCAGATTCCAATAGACATGAAGAACTGCAGTTAAATTATACTTGCCTTAAGAATGTCTTGGCAGTAGGATTTCCCATTTCAAAGTTCAAAGACTTAAGTATATCAGCCTCCATTTTCACAACCTTACAACATCACAAAATCATGTCTCAGTATTGCATACCCAGCAACAAGAACTAGATTTATGTTTTCTGAGTTAAGAAGGGAAATATTCACCTCGTCCCTTCTGTAAGTATTATCTGTTATGTAGCAGAAATCTTCCACATGTGGAGGAGTGATCTCTTCGTACTTTCTGTTTGATCAAACAAATTCAAGAATTAGGCCTTCAGAGCTTATGATCTAACATTAACAACTTCAATATTGATGAACTTACGAGGCGATAAGCATTGAAGAAACGCCCAACAATTGAAGCCTTTGCCTACTGAGGATGTTCATTGATAGGTACCTATCGATGTAAGAGATGGACAGATACAGAGAATCGGGGCCGAGTTTGTATTCCTCAGCAACCTCAACCATCCAATCAACCAAAACACCTCTCATATTGGCACTTACATCCGTCTGGATCTTCTCTATGTAATTAGGAATCGGCCTTCTTTTCGGTTCCGCCTGAAGAGAATCATCACATTAGAAACAACCAAGATCACGAAAACAAAATACACCAAATTCCAAAATCAGAATCCATTTGCACGAGAAAGGTGATTAGTTAGAGAAGAATCTTACCTCCATTATGCGAAGATAAGAATAGATATCCGAGGAATAAGGTCCCTTCATCTCAGGATCGTCCAAGATATCATCAATACTCAACTTCGGTTCATTATCTTCAAGAACAGCCGTCTTGATCGTCGGAGCAACACAAACCTTAGTTCTCTTCTTAGGCTTGCATTTGGTAATCTGAGATTTGGCCCTCCTCTTCTGTGGCAGTGAGCCAGTAACGTTCTGAATATTCGAAAGCTCTCCAAGAACCACCCGCTTTTTACTGGCGGGCTGATCCTCGGGCATGGAAGCCATGGCAGCTCTCTTCTTGGAAGCACGAGTAACACGGACAGAGTTCTGCGTCTCAGCCATTTGATCCTGAACTCAATCGACCTTTCACTGGATCGGAAATTGGAAAGGAAATCGAGAGAGATGGAAGGAGAGAAGGATGAGTTGGAGAAGGAGGTGTGAGGGGGGGGACTTTGTAGGGAGGGGAAAGGAATCGAGGAACAAGAAGACCGCCATTTTTTGGCAGAGGATTTGAAAGTGAAAACGCAGAAAAATGGATTTGGCGGTACAAAGATGGCGACCCAATTTGCATCAAATGATTTTGGATTTTGGGGTTTGAAAAGTTTTTAATTTTAATGTTTGCGGATTTTGGTGTTTTCCCGGGTTTTCTATGTTTCCATGGAATGGGATTCGGCGCTCCCAATTTGGCCTTCAAAAATGGCGCTAAGTTCTATAAATCTATTAAATTTTATAAAATTTACATTTTAATAAATTCAATAATATTCATATAATTTATAAAAAAAATTAAATTTCAATAAAACAATATAATATTTCACACCGCTAGCAAATATTGTCTTGTTTAATCCACTATATATTGTCGTAAATCTCGTGGTTTTAAAATGTGTCTAGTAAAAAGTTTCCACACCCTTGTAAAGAATGTTTTGTTCCCCTCTTCAATCGATCAAATATCTCACAATTCATTCCCTTGAGGCCCAGTGTCCTCGTTGGCACGTCGTCTAGTGTTTGGCTCTTATATCATTTGTAATATTGTTCTCTTTAGCCCAATTACGTATCGCTCTCAGCTTTACAATTTTAAAACGTGCCTATTAGAAAGAGGTTTCCACATCGTTATAAGAAATGTTTTGTCTCTCACATAATAATAATAATATGTATATATAATTTTGAGAGTAGGACGAATAAAAAAAACTTAAAAAGGAAACTAAAGTTTCTACCTGTACCAACAATTTGGGGCTTCCTTTTCACTGGCTCAATCTTAAGAACTTCATAATTAAGCACTTTACCTACAGCAATTCTATGTTGAGTGACCTCCTAATAATTTTTCTGGGATACATGTGAGTGAGACAAAACATGCTGGAATGACTCGTGAGCAAAGAGTAGGTAACGTGATCATATCACAGGAGATGCAATGGAATGTCGCAGCCATTGAGTATCAAAATCTTGGACATGAGACGTAACAAATGGTATCAGAGCAGTACCTCTCCCAATAAAATGTGGTTTAGGGACGAACTAAGACAGAAACTGGTGGGTACGTGACACCTGAGTCCGAATGAGAGCGGTCACACGAAACAATTTTATATTGAGTGACCTCTTATAAATTCTTCTCAGGAGCCTGAACTTGGATTGTTATGGCATGGCCAAATGCAAGGTTACCTATAACTTTTTGGGTAGAACTTGTTGCTTTAGACCATCATCTTTGTGAGAAGAACGACTTTTGGTATTAAACCGATCCGTACAAATCTCAAGCGTAACGTCTATCGTTCTACAACATACTCTTACATACCTAACAAAGGTAATACATACCTACATGGTTTTAAGCAAGGAATGTCTAGCATTTTCAAGTCTCGAAAGAGCATCCTTCATCGTAATGCGTGTATTAGCATAATCAGCGGTGCATGAGATGCCAACATCAATGACTTCAATCAAGCACTTCATCATCTTATCTTCACTAATTTGCCGACCTTCGTTATGGGAATGGAAGCCAATGTTTAATTGTCGATTAGGCGAGCCAACTGTTTGCATCAGATCTCTTAAGTAACTGGACTGAACCCATTTGGTTAGGTTATGTTCTCCTCTAAAATCTTCATGGGTCGGACTTCTCCCGGTAAAAAGCTCCAACAAAGTTATACCGAAACTGTATACATCTCCCGCCACTGTTGCCTTTCTTCCCATGCCGTATTCTGCAACGACAATAAAAATACCTTTAAACTTTGTAATATTACGTCGATTTTATAAGCTCAATGCTAACCAATTGACTTCTTATAGAATATAACCGTTCAAGCCCACTACTAGTAAATTGACCTCTTTCATGTACTAAAACAACTCATAGAGTATAATAGGGCTCAACCTCAGTCCACCGCTAATAGATATTTTGTCCTTTGCGCATTGAAGTAGTCTCATGGTCTTAAAACGCATCTATTAAAGAGAGGTTTCATACTCTTGTAAGAAATGTTTTGTTTCCTTCCCCAATTAATGTGAAATCTCATCATCCACTGTCTTCAGAGCTCCAACAGGCCCCTTGATGGCACATCACCAAGTGTTTGCTCTCGATGTGAGATCTCATAATCCACTCCTTGGGGGTCTAGTGGGCCTCTCACTGGTACATTGCCCAGTGTTTAGCTCTCAATGTGAGATCTCATAATTCACCCCTTTGGGGGCTTAGAGGGCTCCTCGTTGACACATCTCCGGTGTTTGGCTTTAATACCAGTTATAACAGCTCAAGCTCACGTCTAACAGATATTGTCCAATTGACCCATTACCTATAGCGGTCAGCCTCGCGGTTTTAAAACACATATGTTAGGAAGAGATTTTTACACCCTTTTAAGGAATGTGTTTTCCTCTGCAACCAATGTGAGATCTTGTACGTGATAGGACAACAAGCATCCCAATCATTTCTACGACTTTTCGTCCAACATTTTACTCGGAAAAAATTCGAACCTCGCCCATCACGAGCATAAAGAACTAAAATGATACTTTAACCAAATCATATAAAAATTTGAATATGAAAAGCACAAACCTGGAGGAATGTAACCAATGGAACCCCTAAGAACATGAGAGTCAGCGATGGAAGAATAAGGGCTCCCTTCATTCTCGATCAACAACCGAGCCAACCCAAAATCCCCAACTTTGGCAGTCATGTCTTCAGCCAAGAGAACATTACAAGGCTTCAAATCACAGTGAACAATGGGCACTTCAGAGCCATGGTGAAGGTACTCCAACACAGAACAAACATCAATGCCAATGTTCAATCGCTCCAAAAACCCCAGCCCACTTCCATCCAAGTGACGCCTCTCCCCATGAATCCACTCCGCCAAGCTTCCATTACTCAAAAACTCATAAACCAGAGCTCTAAAATCCCTTCCTTCAAAGTCTATACTCGAGCACGACGTAACGAGCTTCACAAGCTTCCGATGCCGCACACTGCGCGAGGCCTCGCACTCCGCAAAAAAGCTCCTAATATACCCAGTTCGTTCAATGTTCAACACCTTGATTGCAACTTCGCCATGTTCTTGATTCAGGTACCCCTTGTAAACTGACCCAAAACTTCCCTTTCCCACTAAATTTTCATGGCTGAAATTTGCTGTGGCGGCTCGAATCTCAGCGTATGAGACCATGTCGTGTTGCCTTTTTAATTCATCTGTTGACAATGGTGGAGTTCTTGGCTTTCTCTTGGTCAGATAAAACCAAGCTCCCATTGTAAAACAGAGTGCTAATGTTGAGAAGACGACTGTTAAAGCAATGATTTTGATTCTCTTTTCGTTGTGGGGTTTGTTATTTACACATACCGATGGCAAACAAAGCTTTGGATTTCCTTCTAAATAAACACTTGGAATTCTCTTTAAATCTCCACCTTCAAAAGCTACTCCTTCGAGGTCGTTAAATGAGAGATTCAACAGCTGCAAAGCTGTTCGATTTTGGAGATTCCTAGGAATAGGACCTGTAAGTTTGTTCGAGGAAAGATCCAAAGCTCGCAATCCCAAAATATCTCCAAGACTACTCGGAATTTGACCTGAAAACTCGTTCTTCGCCATTATCAATACCTCCAAGCTCTTGCAGTCGCTGATCGAAGAAGGAATTTCGCCAGAGATCAGATTTTCAGAGATATCAATTTTCTCAACGTTTTCGAGGAACTTGATTTCTTCAGGTAAATTCCCACTCAGCATATTGTTGGAGAGATTCAAAATCATGCTCAAACTAGGAAAATTTAGAGCCTCTTTGGGTATTCCCCCACTAAGCTTATTGCTGGACAAATCCATTGCAAGCAAGTTTGTGAAGTTTCCAAAAGAATTGGGGATGTTCCCGACAAGGTTGTTTCCCGACAAATCAATATGGTTTAGTTTCCCAAGGCTTCCCAATGAGCTTGGAATTCTACCAAAGAGCTGATTTTGAGCCAAACCCAGTAATTGTAATTGCTCCAATTGGCCAATTTGAGGTGGGATTTCCCCAGATAGCTTGTTTTTGTTCAAATTCAGCAAAGTTAAGCTCTGAAGATTGCCAATTGAAGATGGAATATTCCCATATATTCGATTCCCTCCCATGTACAATCTTGAGAAGACTTTAGAAAGGTTTCCAATGGATTCAGGAATAACACCTTCTAAGTAGTTTTCATCAGCTGCTATGAAGGTGAGACGAGAGCTGTTGGTCAAAGACGAGATGAAACTAAGCCCATCTCGACCCGAGCTAACGATCTTGTTGTGTCCAATATAATACATTTGAAGATCAGGCAAATTCTCCAATCCTGGTGGGATTGTTCCTTCGAAAAG
Organism: Cucurbita moschata; assembly: GCF_002738365.1. NCBI lineage: Eukaryota > Viridiplantae > Streptophyta > Magnoliopsida > Cucurbitales > Cucurbitaceae > Cucurbita > Cucurbita moschata. The sequence goes on from NW_019268532.1 coordinate 3,191,704, forward strand.
ATTGTGAGCAAACCGTATAATTCTTATTTGGGTCATATTATGCATTGATTCAGGGATTGTTCCTGAAAATCTATTGAAACAGAAGTTGAAGAACAAAAGATTTGGGAGATTATCTCCAAAATCCTTGGGGAGTGTTCCATGGAGACGATTTGCAGCTAAGATCAAAGTAACCAAAGAAGACATGTTGTAAATGCTTGGGGGAACAAAGCCACTGAAATTATTAATGGATATCACCAAGTTCTTCAAATTTTGAAGACGACCCAATTCAGAAGGAATCGAACCACCAACTGAATTGGTCCCTAAATTTAAGGTTATGAGAGAAGACAAGTTCCCAAAAGATGGGGGAATTGTACCGTAGAGATGATTCTGTCCCAAGTTCAAAACTTTAAGCTTTGTTAATCTGCTGAGTTCTTCTGGAATTTGGCTTGTGATTCTGTTGGAAGTCAAGTCAAGAATCTCAAGCTCTGCCATTCCACTCATGTTGGAGGGGAGGGCACCTCTTATGTAATTGAAGCTCATATTAAGAACTTTCAAGCGAGAAAGATTGCTAATTTGAACAGGAATTTGACCTGTTATTTGGTTGTTTTGAAGTTGAAGAGATTTGAGGAACAAAAGATTGCCAATTTGAATATGTACAGACCCTGCAAGCGCCAACCCAGAAAGATCGAGGCCGATGACTCTTTTGCCATCTTTATCGCAGGAAACGCCTGTCCAATTACACGGCGATGAGTTTTGATTCCATGAAGATAAAGGGTGGTCAAGATGGTGATGATTGAATCCTGACTTGAGGGAGATTAAAGCTTGCTTGTCTGATTCAAGGGTCGAGATGGACGATCCAAGAGAAACTGCAAAAGCTAAAATGAAAACACAAAAGAAGTGGATCATCTGTGGAGGAGGAGGAGAATCTGCCATTTTGATTGAAGAGGAATACTTGGTATGCATTCTTTGATATTATAACTCTTGTTGTTTGTTTGAAATGTTATCTTTAGACTTTTTTCTATCTGTCACAGTCCTTGAATTTGGTGAGATGAAAATATTGATAATTCAGCATGTTTACACTTCTATATGCTTATAGTTGTTGGGAAGTCATTCATTTCAATATGAAGAATGCGCATATCGCTGTCTTTTTCAGTTGGAAGTTTGCTTGTGCTTATGGTTCATGCACCATTGATGGAGTCAAGTTTGTCGTCTAAGAGTATATATAATTGTGAGATCTCACGTTGATTGGAGAGAGGAACGAGTGCCAGCGAGAGCGCTGGGTTCCGAAGGGGGTGGATTATGAGATCCCATATCGGTTGGAGAGGAGAACGAAACATTCTTTATAAGGGTGTGGAAACCTCTTCTTAGTAGACACGTTTTAAGAATCTTGAGGGGTAGCCCAAAAGGAAAAGTCCAAAGAGGATAATATTTGCTAGCGGTGGGCTTGGACTGTTACAAATGGTATTAGAGCCAGACACCGAGTGGTGTGCTAGCTAGGACGTTGGGCCCCAAAGGAGGTGGATTGTGAGATCTCACATCGGTTGGAGAGGAGAACGAAACATTTTTTTAGAAGGGTGTGGAAATCTTTCCTTAGCAGACGTGGTTTAAAAACCTTAAGCGGAAGCCTAAAAGGGAAAGTCCAAAGAGGACAACATCTGCTAGCGGTGAGCTTGGACTGTTATAAATGGTATCAGAGCCAGATATCGAGGTGTGTGCCAACGAGGAAGTTGAGCCCAGAAAGGGGGTGGACACCAGTCGGTGTGCCAACAAGGACGTAAGCCCGGAAGAAGGGTGGACACCGGGCTGTGTGCCAGCAAGGACGCTGGGCTTCGAAGGGGGGTGGATTGTGAGATCCCACATCGGTGGAGAGAACAAAACATTTCTTGTAAGGATGTGAGACACATTTTAAAAACCTTGAGGGAAAGCCCAAAAGGGAAAGTTCGAAGAAGATAATATATGTTAGTGGTGGGCTTTTACTGTTACAAATAGTATAAGCGCCAGACATTGGATGGTGTGCTAGTGAGGACGCTAAGCCTTGAAGGAGGGTGGACATCGGGCGGTGTGCCAGCGAGGACGCTAAGCTCCAAAAGGGGTGGATACGGAGCAGTGTGCCAGCGAAGACGCTGCGTCCCGAGAGGGGGTGGACTTTGAGCGATGTGCCAGTGAGGACGTTGGGCCCCGAAAGGGAGTGGACACCAAACGGTGTGCCGGCAAGGACGCTCGACCTCAAAGGGGAGTGAATTGATTGGAGAGAGGAACGAGTGCTAACTAAGACGTTGGGCCTCTGGGATAGATTGAACCTATAAAATTTGTTAAAAGAGCTGAAGTGTCATTTGCTCAAACCAATCTACAAGTGCTTATGTTTATTACTTGTACAAGAAAAATATCAACACTACCACTGTTTTATACTCTCAAATCCTTGCAATAACTGTCCCCAATATCATCAGCAACAAGTGGATGCTTTTTTCACTCATTGTTCCCATCTGAATGATGAACAAGAGTGGCTCTTATCGTCTTGAGCTTTACAAACACATCTTTCATGCTAATACGTTTATCAGGCGAATTAGCAGTGCAACAGAGTCCAACACCCATGACATCAACCAGACAATCATACTGTTTTCTTGGGTTAATCTCTTGTTCTTCATAGTATAAGTTGAATCGTGATTCTAACAGCGCAGCGTCCACTATTTCATCCATGTTCTTTGGATAACCCAACTCAACCCATTTCATCAAGTTCAGCTCTCCTGAAAAGCTTTCGTCTGTTGGACGTTTCCCTGTAAAAAGCTCCACCAATGTCACCCCAAAACTGTACACATCTCCAGCTGTTGTAGGCTTTCTTCCCACTCCATACTCTGCAAATCCAGAAGGGTTACTTAGTTTGGAAAACCCTTTAAAGGATGAGTTTTCTTTTTGAATAAAACACAAAACTTTAACGTTCACAAACCTGGAGGAACATAGCCAATGGAACCCTTTAAGACACGACTCGAAGTAATGGAAGCAGACTGGTTGGTTTCGCCTTCCATCAGAAAACGAGCTAACCCGAAATCCCCAACTTTTGCAGTCATGTCTTCCGACAGAATAATGTTGCTGGGCTTTAAATCGCAGTGGACAATCGGAACGTCGTAGCCATTGTGGAGGTAATCCAACGCAGAAGCAACGTCAATGGCAATGTTCAATCTCTCCAGTAAGTTTAGCCCACTTCCATCTTCATGAAGTTTATGCTTATGAATCCATGAATCCAAGCTTCCATTGCTTAAAAACTCATAAACCAAAGCAAGAAACTCCTGCTGCTTCAAGTCTATGCTGGAGCATGATGTGATTAGCTTAACAAGATTTCGATGTCTCACATGTCTTAGAGCCTCACACTCAGCAAGAAAGCTCCTCACAGAACCAGCTCTCTCTGTGTTAAACACCTTGACTGCAATACCAATCCCCTGTTCCAAACAGCCTCTGTAGACTGTCCCAAAGCTTCCTTTCCCAATCATATTTTCTGGGCTGAAATTATCCGTTGCCAAACAAAGCTCACGATGGGAGATCATCTCAGGCTTCCCCTTCACCCATTCAGTTGATAATGACAATGGAACCTTTGATTTTCTTCTCATGAAGTAAACCAAAGTTCCAAATACAAGAAATATTGCTAACAATGCTGATAAAACAGAGACGACAACAATTTTAATTACCTTCCCTTTTGTCCCTGTGGCTGCACATGAGAAATATCCATCACAAAGCTTTGGATTGCCTTGCAAATAAAGGTTGGTGATATTTCTAAGCTCCATTGGAACAACTCCCTCGAGATCATTAAAAGAAAGGTTAAGAGTTCGAAGAGCATTTAACTGTTGAAGCTCATCAGGAATGGGGCCTGACAGATGGTTGGAGGAGAGATCCAGAAGCTGGAGGCCTCTAAGATCAACAAACGTTCTTGGAATAGGACCTGAGAGTTTATTCCTCGCCATTATCAATACCTCCAAGCTTTTGCAGCCACTAATTGAAGAAGGAATGTTACCAGAGATATGGTTGTTTGAGATATCAATGGCAACAACATTTTGTAGAGACCCAATTTCTTGAGGGAGAGACCCACTGAGAAGGTTATTGGATAGATTTAGAATCTTGCTTAAAGCAGGCAGAGTGAGTGTCTCTCTCGGTATGCTTCCATTGAGCTTGTTTTTGGATAAATCCAAGTAGAGCAGATTCTTAAAGTTCCCAAAAGAGGTGGGCATGTTACCAACCAACTCGTTTCCTGATAAATCAATTTGATTCAACATTCGAAGATCACCCAAAGAACTTGGAATACTACCAGACAATCGATTCCTTGCCATAAGAAGCATTTGAAGCTTATCCAATTTGCCAATTTGAGCTGGGATTTCACCTGATAACGAGTTATCACTCAAATTTAGAAGAGACAACCCCTGCAGATTAGAGATTGTTGTGGGTATCTTCCCATAAAAACGATTCTCTCCCATATACAGCTTAGAAAGTTCCTTGGAGAGATTCCCAATGGAATCCGGAATTACACCTTCAAATTTGTTCCCATCGAGAGCTAGAAAGGCAAGGCGAGAGCTGTTTGTCAAGGAAGTGATGAAATTGAGGCCCCCATTTGCATCTGAACCCACAAACTTGTTGTATCCGATGTTGTACATTAAGAGATTGTGAAGCTTTTCGAGGCCTGGTGGGACTGTCCCTTCAAGAAAATTATGTGCGAACCGTATGACTTGTATTCTTGTAATGTTATGCAACGACTCAGGGATTGTTCCTGTAAATTTATTGAAGCAAAAGTTGAATACTAAAAGATTGGGGAGCTTTTCTCCAATATCCTTGGGGAACGTTCCCCAAAGGTGGTTGGAGGCCAAGGCCAGAGTAACCAAGGAAGACATATTGTATATGCCGGGAGGAACAGTCCCAGAAAGGTTGTTAATGGTGATAATCAGGTCCTTCAAGTTTGGAAGGTTGGATAATTGGGTGGGAATGGGTCCGCTGATTGAATTTGTTCCTAAATTTATGGTAACAAGCGATGACAGATTACCAAAAGATGGTGGGATTTCACCGTAGAGTTGGTTCTGTGCCAAAACAAGAACTTGTAGCTTGGTCAAGCGGCTGAGCTCGTCCGGGAGTCTCCCATTGATCTTGTTGGACATCAAGTCAAGGGTCTCGAGATCAGCCATTGTAGTGATGTTGGAAGGTAATGGGCCTTGTAAATTGTTGAAACTCATATTCAAAACTCTCAAGCGAAAAAGCTTGTTGATTTGATGTGGGATTTGCCCTGTTAGTTGATTGCTCTGGAGTTGAAGTGAGCGAAGGAAGGAGAGGTTCCCAACGTGAGGATCGATGGCGCCGGAGAGTTGAAAGCCAGCGAGATTCAGGCCAACAACTCGGCTTCCATTTGTGTCGCATGTAATGCCGACCCAGTTGCAGGGAGATGAAGTTTGGTTACTCCAAGAAAACAGGGGATTTGAAGGCGGAATGGTTTGAAATGCTGACTTGATTGCAAGCAAAGCCTGTTTGTCTGTGTCAAGATTCAGGGTGGCCGAGGTAACACCAGGAAGTGCGAGATATTTGAGAAGAACAATGGCTGAAAGAATGGCGAAGTGGAAGTGGGTGGCCATGTCTGGACGCGGAATTGAATGGCAGAGGAGAATGACTTTATAGAGCAGCCTGTTGAAGAATATGATTCAATGGAGAAAGCACAACGGTCAGAATGCTCAGCATGAGAGTTGAATATAAAGCTCAGTTGGTTGGTGGATGCCTAAGACCAAGTCCAAAGTTAAGTCGGTCACGACTTCTCGTATAATATAAACTTTAACGAAAATGTGAAGAAAATATTGTTTAAATTATCACAAGATATTTCAATTCAGGTCAAGTTAAACAAAAATCAAGAAATTATTGGTCATAAAATATGAAATTTAGAATTTTTGAAATGGTTTGCTAAAAAGTTGAGCTGTTTCCATTTTGAGGCTATATAAAATCATGTATGTTATTTTTATTGTTTAGATTAGTGACTAATAAATTTATGTTATCCTTATTGCAATTCTACGTGGTTTAGATTGCATGTTTAGAATCATTGAATCTTGACATGATCAATCTAACTTGTGAAATGATTCAAACATCAAATAAATGTTTTTGTCTTGAAATATTCGATCAACAATATAATATGAATTATATCGCTCAAAGTTTATGGATCAAACTTATACTTTAATCCAACATTTTCTTTTTATTATTTTTGGCATTTTCAAATATAATCTCGAACTCACCCTACAACATACGTAATTTGACTTGAAGAGATAAAAGGAAGACTTGACTAAATAATTGTTGACTTTAAGATATCATTTAAATCCAAGTCCTTGAATTATGAAGCGGATATATATATATATATATATATATAGCAAAGGTGTAGAAACCTCTATCTAACAGACACATTTTAAAACTTTGAGGAGAAGTCAACTAGCAAAAAACCAAAAATGATAATATCGACTAGCGATAAGTTTAGACTGTTACAATATATTTTAATTATTGAACTATGTTTAAATTGATCACAATTCGTAATATTTAAAATAATAATTTATGATCGTATTTTATAATATGATTTATTAGGTCGGTAATCATAATATAAGTGGTCATTTAGTTAGCTTACTTGACCATGTAAATATTTATTATATGATATATTTGGTCAACTCACGTATAAAATCTTAGTTGTGAAATTACAAGTCAATGTCACTTGTTTTTTCTAGAGACCTCACATTAATAAAGGTAATGTATCTCACTTATAAATTCATGATCTTCCTCTTAATTAACCCACGTGGAGCTCCAAGAAATACACCATAGAGTTTTCCTTGAGATCTTCTTCTCTCGAGCTCTCAACAACCTCTCTTCTTAATCAAGGCTTGACTTCTTCTTTGGAGCTCTCGAACAAAATATACCCTTTACTCGATACTTGTGAGCTTCTCCTGATGCCTCTTTCTCTTACGCTCTTGAGCAAATTACACACTTTGTTCAATACTTGAGTCATTATGACTACACTTTTGTGGCCCACAATTTCTTTATTCGACATGACTAAGTTAAGATAAGGCATGAGTTTAATACCATGTTAGGAACAACAGACCTCCACAAGGGTATGATACTATCTACTTTGAGCATAAACTACCTTGACTCTACTTTTGGTTTCGAAAAAATGTTTAATACCAATAGAGATACTATCTGTTGTTTATATACTCATGATCTTCTCCTTAATTAACCAATATGAGACTCCAACAATTCCCGATACTACTTAAGCTTGTTAGTTGATGAATATATGTAGGTCGAAAAAGTTCTATTACTAGACTCGTAGCAAGATCAATTTGTTACCCTCTTCGAATTTAGTGAGGTATGGTCGAAAAATGTCTTGATTCATATCAACAACACTTGTTCGGAGGAAGATTTGATGACTACTTACTTCCTTCTATAGTATATTTCTATGCAAATTTACTTTAGTAAGCATGAACATGTAAAAGTCGAGGAGTTATATAGTTACAAAATGACATGTATAAGCAAATAAATGGAGAACTAATTACTTGACACTGGGATAGGGTCGTTAAGGAGGACTTCGATTTGCGGCCATAAGCAAACATCACCTTGTATAAGCATGTCGGAGATATTCACCATACTTTAACAGTTGATGATGTTGTCAATTGTTGAAGCTTGAACGGTCTAATCTTCCACGTCCAAGTAGTTCAAGCTTCCAAATCTTTAGCTCATTCCAAGTTGTTTCTTTCGTAAGGAGTTTGTGACTCTCTCGATTAGGATCTCTTCATTTTTTTACATCTCGTTGCTTCAGGGTAATGTCAAGTCTGATGATGGTGTTGCAACGATCATCAACTTGATTTAAGTGAGAATGCTTTAAGTTACTCATATGAATTACTAGATAATTTTTTATCTATGTCGGTAACACCACCCTATATGAGTAACCCTAATCTTGAGAAATTCAACTAGTTCTTCGTACTTTCTATTATACAAATATTATTGACATGAAATATTTGATTAACCATATTTTTTCTTGGGGTGATTTTTCATGATTTTAAGGTTCTTTAATATATTTAAATTTAAAGATCTTATTTTTGAATAAGGTTATTAAAACAAATTCCTAAGAGTTGCAATGACTGGGTGACTATCAGCGTTGTTGACTGAATATAATTTTTATACTCATCACAGTTTTCCTATCTTTTTCAGGTGTTCGCAGGCTGCCGGACGAGGTTGTGTAGTCACAGAGGGGTCATTCGGGAGCATCAACCCTTTCCCATCTTTGGTATTTTCTTTTACATTTGGAACATCTTTTAAATATTTGAAAATTACTGTTCTCTTTCTTCTATTTATTTATTTATTTATTTTCGCTTTCGTCTTATTGGTCACGGTCTGAATCTCGCAGCCTCGAAAATCGACATGACATAATGGCTTGTTCATAATGCTAATTATTGTTTATAACATATGGAAGGAGGGACTCGTATGCATCTTGGAACGCCAATTGAGACTTACATTTTGTCCATCTTGAAGTCAACAATTGTTTATATAAGTCTTGGCACGTTAGGGTGAGTTCGAGATCAGATTATAAGATTCATTCTCCTCTGCCATTCAATTCAACATCCACCCATGGCTACCCACTTCAAATTTGCCATTCTTTCTGCCATTGTTCTTCTCAAATATCTCGCACTTCCGCCTGTCAGCTCGGCCACTCTGAATCTTGACACAGACAAACAGGCTTTGATTGCAATCAAGTCAGCATTTCAAACCATTCCGCCTCCAAATCCCCTGTTTTCATGGACTAACCAAACTTCATCTCCCTGCAACTGGGTCGGCGTTACCTGCAACACAAATGAAACCCGAGTGGTTGCCCTGAATCTCGCCGGCTTCCAACTCTCCGGCGCCATCGATCCTCACATTGGGAACCTCTCCTTCCTTCGCTCACTTCAACTCCAGAGCAATCAACTAACAGGGCAAATCCCACATCAAATCAATAAGCTTTTTCGCCTGAGAGTTTTGAATATGAGTTTCAACAATTTACAAGGCCCATTACCTTCCAACATCACTACAATGGCTGATCTCGAGACCCTTGACTTGAGGTCCAACAAAATCAATGACAGACTCCCGGACGAGCTCAGCCGCTTGACCAAGCTACAAGTTCTTGTTCTGGCCGGAAACAGATTCTACGGCGCAATCCCACCATCTTTTGGTAATCTTACCTCGCTTGTTACCATAAATTTAGGAACAAATTCAATCGGCGGATCCATTCCCACCCAATTGTCCAACATTCCAAACTTGAAGAACCTGATTATCGCCGTTAACAACCTTTCTGGGACTGTTCCTCCCGGCATATACAATATGTCTTCCTTGGTTACTCTGACCTTGGCCTCCAACCACCTCTGGGGAACGTTCCCCAAGGATATTGGAGAAAAGCTCCCCAATCTTTTAGTGTTCATCTTTTGCTTCAACAAATTTACAGGAACAATCCCTGCGTCGATGCATAACATTACAAGAATACGAATCATACGGTTCGGAGACAATTTTCTTGAAGGGACAGTCCCACCAGGCCTCGAGAAACTTCACCATCTCTCAATGTACAACATCAGGTACAACAAGCTTGTGGGTTCAGATGCAAATGGGGGCCTCAATTTCATCACTTCCTTGACAAACTGCTCTCGCCTTGCCTTTCTAACTCTCGAGGGGAACAAATTTGAAGGTGTAATTCCGGATTCCATTGGGAATCTCTCCCAAGAACTTTCTAAGCTGTATATGGGAGAGAATCGTTTTTATGGGAAGATACCCACAACAATCTCTAATCTCCACGGCTTAACTCTTCTAAATATGAGTGATAACTCGTTATCAGGTGAAATCCCAGCTCAAATGGGCAAATTGGATAAGCTTCAAATGCTTCTTATGGCAAGGAATCGATTGTCTGGTAGTATTCCAAGTTCTTTGGGTGATCTTCGAATGTTGAATCAAATTGATTTATCAGGAAACGAGTTGGTTGGTAACATACCCATCTCTTTTGGGAACTTTAAGAATCTGCTCTACTTGGATTTGTCCAAAAACAAGCTCAATGGAAGTATACCGAGAGAGACACTCACTCTGCCTGCTTTAAGCAAGCATCTGAACCTATCCAATAACCTTCTCACTGGGTCTCTCCCCAAAGAAATTGGGTCTCTACAAAATGTTGTTGCCATTGATATCTCAAACAACCTTATCTCTGGTAACATTCCTTCTTCAATTAGTGGCTGCAAAAGCCTGGAGGTACTGATAATGGCGAGGAATAAACTCTCAGGTCCTATTCCAATAACGTTTGATGATCTAAGAGGCCTCCAGCTTCTGGATCTCTCCTCCAACCATCTGTCAGGCCCCATTCCTGATGAGCTTCAACGGTTGAATGCTCTTCGAACTCTTAACCTTTCTTTTAATGATCTCGAGGGAGTTGTTCCAATGGAGCTTAGAAATATCACCAACCTTTATTTGCAAGGCAATCCAAAGCTTTGTGGTGGATATTTCTCATGTGCAACGACAGGCACAAAAGGAATGGTGATTAAAATTGTTGTCATCTCTGTTTTATCAGCATTGTTAGCAATGTTTCTTGTATTTGGAACTGTTGTTTACTTCATGAGAAGAAAATCAAAGGTTCCATTGTCAGTATCGACTGAATGGGTAAAGGGTAAGCCTGAAATGATCTCCCATCGTGAGCTTTGTCTGGCAACGGATAATTTCTGCCCAGAAAATATGATTGGGAAAGGAAGCTTTGGGACAGTTTACAGAGGCTGTTTGGAACAGGGGATTGGTATTGCAGTCAAGGTGTTTAACACAGAGAGAGCTGGTTCTGTGAGGAGCTTTCTTGCTGAGTGTGAGGCTCTAAGACATGTGAGACACCGAAATCTTGTTAAGCTAATCACATCATGCTGCAGCATTGACTTGAAGCAGAACGAGTTTCTTGCTTTGGTTTATGAGTTCTTAAGCAATGGAAGCTTGGATTCATGGATTCATATGCACAAACTTCATGAAAATGGAAGTGGGCTGAACTTAGTGGAGAGATTGAACATTGCCATTGACGTTGCTTCTGCGATGGATTACCTCCACAATGGCTACGACGTTCCAATTGTCCACTGTGATTTAAAGCCCAGCAACATTATTCTGTCGGAAGACATGACTGCAAAAGTTGGGGATTTCGGGTTAGCTCGTTTCCTGATGGAAGGCGAAACCAACCAATCATCTTCCATTACTTCGAGCCGTGTCTTAAAGGGTTCCATTGGCTATGTTCCTCCAGGTTTGTGAACGTTAAAGTTTTGTGCTTTATTCATAATCCTTTAAAGGGTATTCGAAACTAAGCAAGGTGTGTGGTTTTGCAGAGTATGGAGTGGGAAGGAAGGCTACAAGAGCTGGAGATGTGTATAGCTTTGGGGTGACATTGGTGGAGCTTTTTACAGGGAAACGTCCAACTGATGAAGGGTTTTCAGGAGAGCTGAGCTTGATGAAATGGGTTGAGTTGGGTTATCCAAATAACATGGATGAAATAGTGGACGCTGCCCTGTTGGAATCACGCTTCAACTTATACTATGAACGACAAAAGATTAACCCAAGAAAACAGTATGATTGTCTGGTTGATGTCATGGGTGTTGGACTCTGTTGCACTGCAAATTCGCCTGATAAACGTATTAGCATGGAAGATGTGTTTGTAAAGCTCAAGACGATAAGAGCCACTCTTGTTCATCATTCAAATGGGAACCATGAGTAAAACAAAACATCAATTTGTTGCCGTCTAAGGGTAACATTCGTTGCAATTTTTTAACTCGACCGACTCACCGACGGGTAGTTATTGTTTGGAGGGAGTCCCACATTGACTAATTTAGAAGATGATCATGAGTTTATAAGTAAAAAATACATCTAGATAACTTATATTTAAAATGGACAGTATGGATGGTTAGATCTCCTTGTTAGATGACACGACTCTCCAGAATGGTATGATATTATTCCCTTTGAGCATAAGCTCTCATACCATAAACTCAAAGTAAAGCTATGAGAACTTATACTCAAAATGGACAATATTATAACATAGTATCAGAATCATGACTAATTTAATTAGTCGTATAAGTAGATTGATAAGGCATACTAAAAAATGATTAAGATAAACAGCCTCCTCCTCGAAGGCATTGTGCAGAGTCGTGTTACCGACTTGCTCCTCCTTTTGAGCGCCGCCATCAAAAGAGTCTTCTGCAAACCCTTGGCTCCGCTCCTTCATTGATCTCCACCGAAGTTTTGCGCACTTCAAATTTAGGTCATCTCTCAGGTTGGTGATCTTTACATTATTAGAATTGTACTCAATATTCTAAATCATGAACTGAGTAATCTTCGCTGCATGAAACGCTTTTCTTACAAATTAGGTTGTCTTTCGCATTTTTAAGCTTTGAAAGAGCATCTTTGATGTCAATGCGGTTTGTCGGAGAATTCACTGTACATGAGAGCGCAACTTCAATTGTTTGGATCAAACAACCCTTCTGCTTATCTGAATTTATGATTTGATTTTCGTGTTTCAAATCCACACAAAGCTTTGACAATTTGAAATCTATCACTTCCATCAAATCGTTCGGGAAACACGATTCTACCCACTTTACCAAATTGAGTTCTCCTGTGAAATATTCATCTGTTGGATTCTTCCCTGTAAAAAGTTCTAACAATGTTACTCCAAAACTGTACACATCTCCTGCTTTTGTTGCCTTTACTCCATAGCCATACTCTGCAGTTTCAAAGTTCTAGATAGTTAGTCACTAAGCATTGATTTTATTCATGTGATGAGTTGTGTGATGAACAAACCTGGAGGAAGGTAACCAATGGAACCTTTTAGAACATGTGTAGAAGTGATAGAAGATTGAGTGTCTGTACTTTCCATAAGCAACCGAGCCAATCCGAAATCTCTACTTTTGCTGTCATGTGTTCATCTAAAAGAATGTTGCTGGGCTTTAAATCACAGTGTATTATAGGAAACCTACAATCATGGTGTAAGTAATTTATCGCTGAAGCGATGTCAATGGCGATGTTCACTCGCTCAAGGATATCGAGTCCAATTCCACTTTCATGGCTTCTTTGGCCTTGAATCCATTCGTCCAAACTTCCATGGCTCAATAGTTCATAAATCAAAGCTCGAAATTCCATGTTTGAGAAGTCTATGCTGGAGCATGCTGTGATGAGTTTAACGAGATTTCGATGCCTCACATTCCGCAAGGCTTCACACTCTGCCAAAAAACTAGTTATAGAACCAGCCCTGTTCATGTCAAGAACCTTGATAGCCACAGGAACTCCTTGCTTTAAATTTCCTTTGTATACTGAACCAAAGCTTCCTTTTCCAATCAAATTCTTCTCATTGAAATTCCTTGTTGCTGAACGCAGCTCATCATAAGTAACCATTTCATATTGCCTCTTCAGCAACTCGGTCGATGGTACAACCATCGATTTCTTCTTCTTAAAACAGATGACCATACCAATCACAAAAAAGAGTGCTAATGTTGAAAATACAACCGTGTAGACTATAACTTTAATTAGTTTTGCACTCTTAGATCCACTTTCTGGACATGAAGAATACAAGCAAAGCTTTGGATTACCTTCTAAATAAATGTTGTCAATGCTTTCAAATACTCCACCCATAGGGATTGCTCCTTCCAGATCATTAAAAGAGAGATTCAAAAACTGAAGCCCTGCTATATTCTGAATCTCACTAGGAATGGAGCCTGAAAGATGGTTTGAGGATAGATCAAGACGTCGTAAGCCTCTAAGATCTTGTAAAGCTCTTGGAATGGAGCCTGAGAATTCATTTCTGGCCATTATCAGTACCTCTAAGCTTTTGCAACCACTGATTGAAGAAACAATATTACCAGAGATATGGTTATTAGAGATATCGATGGCAACAACATTTTGTAGCAACCCAATCTCTTTCGGCAGAGACCCACTAAAAAGGTTATTGGATAGGTTTAAAAGCTTGCTTAAATGAGGCAAAGTGAGTGCCTCTTTTGGTATACTTCCTTCCAGCATATTGTTGGACAAGTCCAACGAGAATAGGTTCACAAAGTTCCCAAAAGAAGCTGGTATTTCACCAATTAAACTGTTTCCTGACAAATCAAATTCAATCAATCTTTGAAGATTTCCTAGTGAGGTTGGTATGTTACCAGAAAATCGATTCCTAGCCAAACCAAGCATTTGTAGCATTCCCAACTTGCCTATTTGAGGTGGGATTTCACCTGATAACAAGTTATCGCTCAAATTTAGTAGAGACAAGCCACGCAAATTAGATATTGAGGAGGGTATGTTGCCATACATACGATTCCCACCCATGTTCAACACTGAAAGATCCTTCGAAAGATTTCCAATAGTTTCTGGAATTAGACCCTCCAACTGATTATCGTCGATTGCCAAGTAATCGAGATGCGAGTTGTTCGTCAAAGAACGTATAAAACTAAGTCCATCATCACCGACACTGACAATCTTATTCGACCCAACATTGTAATATGAAAGTTGAGGGAGATTTTCCAAACCTGGTGGCAGCATTCCATGAAAATAGTTATGAGCAAAGCGTAGGATTTGAATTTTGGTCATGTTGTGGATTGAATGAGGGATTGTTCCAGTAAGCTGATTGAAGCAAAAATGGAAGACTAAAAGATTGGAGAGATTGTCTCCAATGTCAGCTGGAAATGTTCCCTCAAGTCTGTTGGAAGCCAAGGCAAGGGTGAGTAATGAGGACTTGTTGAACACGTTGGGTGGAACTAGGCCAGAGAGATGATTGAGACGAAGCACAAGATGCTTGAGATTGTGAAGCTCACCCACTTGGCTTGGTATCGATCCATTCAGAAAATTGGTCCCTAAGTCTAGAGTAACGAGCGAGGAAATGTTCCCAATGGCTGCGGGGATTGTGCCGTAGAGTTGGTTTCGTGCCAAGTTCACGACTTGAAGCTTGGTTAAAACACCCATCTCTTTAGGAAGTCGATCTGTGATTTGATTTGATGTCAAGTCAAGACTCTCAAGGGCAGGCATTGCGGTGAAGTTGAATGGAAGCTCACCTTGTAAGTCGTTGAAACTCATGTTTAAAACTCTGAGCTGGGAAAGATTATTGATTTGTGTAGGGATTGTTGCTGTGAATTGGTTGTTTTGAAGTTGGAGAGATTGAAGGAAGGAAAGGTTTCCAATATGAGGATGTATGGAGCCCGACAGCCCCATGCTAGAAAGATGAAGCTTAACCACTCTTCTGCTGCCATATTTGCTGCAGCTGACACCAGTCCAGTTGCAGGGTGAGGAATTTTGGTTCCATGAGGACAGAGAGGTGGCAGCTGAGAAGCCAAGTCGAGACTTGAACGAAAGCAACGCCATTTTGTCGGCGTCGATGGTTGAACCAACGACACCGAGAAGTATGCAGTTGAAGAAAGCTACAGCCTTAATGAAGTGAGCAATTTGAGGAGTAGCAGCCATGTCTATCTAGGAGTTCTTGACAATGGGCGCCAGGATGAACTATGAACTGAGTGCTTCTGTTTTAAGCTCCTAACTAAGCTCGCCTGAACACACCGATTCAGAAATAATACGAATTTTCTTTTTCCAAAACACACGCTGACTAGAGACAATCTACCATTTTACTGTTCGTTGATGGATTAATTTTCTGGCCTAACTCTTACTGGTCAACACATTACAAATTTTTCTTTTTCAAGTTAGAAAAAAGCAAAAAAAAAAAAAAAAAAAAAAAAAAAAAAAAAAAAAAAAAAAAAAAAAAAA
>NW_019268532.1:3207830-3219961 GCF_002738365.1 Cucurbita moschata
AAAAAAAAAAAAAAAAAAAAAAAAAAAAAAAAAAAAAAAAAAAAAAAAAAAAAAAAGAGGTCTCTTGGGTTCTGAGATCCCACATTGGTTGTTGAGGGGAACGTAGAAAAGACAATATGTGCCAACAGTGGAGTTGGGTAGCTACAAATAGTATTAGAGTCAGACACTAGGCTGCAGAAACTTTTTCCTAGTGAATCGTTTTTGAAACTTTGAAGAAAGCTGAAAGAGAACAATATCTGTTAGCGGGCTTCAACTGTTTTTTATAAATAAATATTCCACGAGACGAAAAAATAAATAGAAAGACTTAAATCACATGTCAAATATGACATTTAGTGGCAAAAAGTTTATTGAGTCAATGAAGTAATATGTAGACCAATTCCGAATTTGATTAAATGGTTGTGTTTGAATATTTTTCAATTTTGATTTTTATTGATGGGGTTGCTTGTAAATAGGATTCACAGTCGAACTCAATTCTAATTTTAAGAATATTATAAAGATGGTGAATATTTGACGTTTGTAACATATGTTAGTAATGTGTTGTAACTTGTAAATGGTAAATGTTTGATGTTTGAGTTGTATGAAATTTAACAATTAATATTACATATATTTGGATAAGTAGGATCTTCTAAAATTATTTAAAAATAAAAAAATAAACAACCGACTCAACCCAATTCATCTAAAAATTTTTGGGTTAGGTTGGGTTGGATTATCGACCCTATTTGAATCATTCGATTTCAAAAGATCAAAAACTTGATCAGCTTAACTCAATCTATACTGTTTTCGTTGAGTTATCAACTTATATTGGTTCAACTGATTGATGGATTCCTAAAAATCCCTAAAATACAAAAACCAACCGTTAATTTTTAATTATTATGATATAATTATATTTATTTTAAATTTATTTAATTCTATAACTTTTTTTTTATTATCGATTCTTAAGTTTTTTAAAATATATATTACATTTAATAGTAAATCTTAACTTAATGTTTAAAATTAAATAAATAGATATTTTTTATATTAATATTTTATTTTTATTAAAAATAAAAAATTTGAGTAAATAATCTAATCATCCAAATGGACCAACTCAAAATATTTTCATGGGAGGGTCAATTAAGTTATAATATATATATATATATATATAGATCATAGTTTTTTTATTTATTAATCGCTTTTTTTTTCTAATTATTTAGAAAATGGACTACTTGTTTTAAATAAAAATTATTTGAGTCCTCCTTCAAACAAAATTGAAGAAGGGGCCATGCCCAAAACATAAATGGCCCATTTCTGGCCCAAAACTGTTAAAATCTTTTATATAATATATATATATATATTATAATATTTGCTCTAGCTCTTATTTAAATATAGTTTTGATTTATTTATATATTTCTTATTTATGTCAGACTTTCATTAGTTTTTGCCTCTTAGATCTTGAACCATATCTCATTGAATTTTTTTTATTTGACACAATTTGTAACGTCTCAAAAGACGTTGAATCTGAATGAACATGAACGAATTACATTTTCTAACAATTTGACCGTGAGTGATTTTAATTCAAAGATAGGTACTTTAAATCAATTGGGCATTATAATTGGCTAGTCGAGACAAATTTCATTTAAGCATTGAATTTATCGAACATAATACAAATACTAATGTATAAAAATTTATTAAAAAAATTGTAACAACTCCCACAAAGGGTTTTTAAATTTAATCATATAACATCATATATTACCTAATTTCATTTAAATTTGTAATATTTTAATAATATTCAACAAATATAATTTGATAGACCAAACCAAACCATAAAATGGTCAATTTATTTGGGCTAATAAATAAAAATAAATAAAAGAAAGGGGAAAAATCAAACCAAACCAAACCAAACCAAACGAGTGGTTTGCATATTACATATACGTCTTACTCTCACTTTTAATTATTTTTCATTTAATAATTATTTTAAATATTTTATTATTAAAAAAAAGCAATATTTTCCAGAAGATAATTACCACATTCTCCTTCAACTACCATTCATAATTTAATATAATGTATAAACAAATCTTTAAAATATCGTCATTTTCGTTAATTTCTTCGAGTATCGCCAACTTTGTTAATTTAATTAGAAGCAAAACGACGATAATGGAAAATGGTTAAATTACATCACATACCCTTCAAAGTAAATAAAAAATTGACGTGAAATGAATAGAGATGCATGTTTATCTCATGGAACCTTCTCTGAACGGGAGAGAGAATGAGGAGAAATATAAATAACATTCATTACGAGGAACTCGATCCATACCTGATCTATGTGGAAAATCTCTACTTCGAGATTTTTGTAAAAATAAAATTAAAATGAAAAAGACTTCTCCGTCCTTATTCAAGAATTAAGTATTATTACCATTTCTATTTTAAAAATAATATAAACTTTTGGCGCATGCTTGCCCACTTCATCATTGAACTGCACACTTTACACACCTCAGTCCAATTTTTACATTTTATGAGAATTATTTACCAAATTTTAATCCTTTAAAATCAAATTTAATATTAATAATTATAGGACGAAAATTGTAATTTAAGTTTCTTTATTTATTCGGGAAATTCAGTCTATGACGGTAAGCGATAGATGTCATGTCGGTCTCTACCGAGAGGGTAGGAAATCCCTACCGAAATAGAGAATCAAGAGAAAATGGAGAGATTTTCTCGTTAACTAAAATAAACCGAGGGACAAAAATTAGAATTCACGTCTCTATTCCTACCTAAATCCCCACTTCGCCTCACCCCGCTCATTGGTAATTTTAAAATTTAAATTTTTAGAAATATTATTCGACATTATATCATATTATTGTTCACTTTGAGCGTAAGCTCTCATGGCTTTGCTTTGAGCTTCCTCAAAAGGTCTCACACCAATGGAGAGAGTATTCTTTGTTTATAAACACATGATCATTCCCTAAATTAGCCGACGTGGGACTTTCATCGTCCAACACCTCCCCTTGAACAAACTGCTTTGGAGTCATTTGTTCGACATTTGAGGATTTACCAATCTATTGGTACGACTAAGTTTAAGGCATAACTCTGATACCATGTTAAATGAACACAACTCTCCACAAGGTATGATATTGTTTACTTTGAACATAATCTCTCGTGACATTGCTTTGGGCTTTCCCAAAATGCATCACGAGTATTATTTGATTATAAACCTATGATCATTCCTTAAATTAGCTGGAGACTTTATCATCGAAACTAATATTTAAAAAAATATATATATAAAAATAAAGGAAATTTTTTTCCTGATAGCTCTGTGCCGGAAACGCGCCGCCGTTGTCCCGGCGAACCGGCGGTCTTTTTCCGCAAGATAAGATATCGGCGTCAGATTTCTGTTTCAGCGTCTCCGTCTCGTTTTGTCGTGACGTAGCAGCCCCATTTTCCCAAAATACCAATATCTTTCCTTCTTTAATTCCCCCAAAATATAAAAATAAAAATAAAATAAAAATAATAACGTGCAATGCACGTGAGGATAATGGATATTAATTAATTAATTAATTGTATTTGAGGAAAAATAAAAATTAACGGCTTATGATTAATTAAATTTTTTAAAAGATTAAATTAATAAAATACCTCTAAATTTTATCTGTTTACAAAATTATTAATATTTTGTTTTAAGAATTATTTTGAAATAAAATTAAAAAAAACATTGTGGTGAGCGTTTCCTTCTTTCAAACGGCATCACTTTATCTTGTTCCTGGTTTGGTCTGAAACATTGTGTAGCTTATGCTTCTTGTTTGCTTTTTAGCGTGCTTTGTTCCTTCCCACTGTCTGAGAGACTCCTCTGCCACTCCCTTCCTCCATTTTCCTCTGCAATCTTCCAATAGCATCACTTTCCCCTGTTTCCCTTCAACCCCTTTCTTGGGTTATGGACACAAAACAGGGCTTCTTCTCCTCCCTTAAACACGAGGTTGTTAGGGGCCTTTCTCCCGGCAAATCCAGACCCAAATCCCCTCTTAGGAGTACCTCTCCGGCCGCCAGTTTGCGCCGCCGGAGGAAGGCTGCCCACCGTCTCTCCCGCCATGAACTCTTCTTTGGGAGATCCGGGAGCTTGAGGCCTGCCGAGGCATTGTCGCCGTTGAAGGAAGGTCCTGATGATACGGACGGCGAGGATCCCAAAATGGAAGGGAGATGGGCGCAATGGATGAAGGGCCAACTCTGTAGAGCTCCCTCTGTTTCTTGCTCTGCTTATAAACGCTCCGATCTACGGCTTTTGCTTGGGGTTTTAGGCGCCCCGCTTGCCCCTGTTCATGTTGCCTCCTCCGAGCCTCTCCCTCATCTCTGCATCAAAGACACCCCCATTGTCAGTCCTTCTCCTCTCTCTTCCGTTTCTTTTGTTCTTAATTTACGCAATTTCTTTATTTCATCTAACTTTTGGAGGATTTTGCTACTGATTCAATGCGTTGGGGAAAACCCAGTTTAGATTGATCCATTCCATATTCACTTGTGATCATGGATTGTTCAGAAATTTAGGATTGTATGCATGTTCGTAACATCTTCTTTGGGTGATTCTTTTGTGTTTTTTCTGGTTGAATGTTGATTCTTGGAGCTTATTGTATGTCTCAATGGCCTGGATTTCCTGAATAGTATGGTGTTGGATGGATTCATTTGCAGGAAACTTCATCTGCACAGTACATATTACAGCAGTACACTGCTGCCTCTGGAGGCCAAAAGCTTCAAAGCTCGATTCAAAATGCATATGCCATGGGAAAGGTACGAATGGTAGCTTCCGAGTTTGAAACTGCTAACCGAGTTATTAGGACTCGAAACTCCTCGAAAGATGCCGAGTCGGGAGGGTTTGTTTTATGGCAAATGAATCCAGACATGTGGTATGTAGAGCTTGCACTTGGTGGCAGCAAAGTTCATGCTGGTTGCAATGGGAGGCTTGTATGGAGGCACACACCATGGCTTGGTGCACATTGTGCTAAAGGGCCTGTTAGACCTTTGCGGCGTGCACTTCAGGTGAAGCCACAGAATGCTGTTTTTCGGTCTCTACAACGACACCGTTTTCGATCATTTTGCTTATGTATCTCCAATTTTCAGGGACTTGATCCTAAAACAACTGCAAGCATGTTTGCCAATGCAAGATGCACAGGGGAGAAGAAAATAAACAATGAGGATTGCTTCATCCTTAAGCTCTGTGCAGATCCCGCAACGTTGAAGGCCAGGAGCGAAGGGCCAGCCGAGATTATACGACATGTTTTATTTGGTTATTTCAGTCAGAAAACTGGTCTCCTAGTGCACTTGGAAGACTCTCACTTGACTCGCATACAAAACAACGGAGGCGACGCAGTTTACTGGGAGACCACAATCAATTCATTTCTCGACGACTACCGACCCGTTGAGGGGATTATGATCGCACATTCGGGACGTTCGGTAGTAACCCTCTTCAGATTTGGAGACACTGCTATGAGCCACACTAAGACCAGGATGGAAGAAGCTTGGACAATTGAAGAAGTAGCATTCAATGTCCCTGGTTTATCTGTGGATTGCTTCATTCCTCCAGCTGAACTAAAATTCGGTTCAGTGAGTGAAGCCTGTGAGCTTCCTCAGGATCAGATCATCGACAATGCTGTAGCAGCATGTCATGCTAAAGTTGCTGCTCTCGACAAGCTTGGCGACGGTACTGTAATCTGGAATACAGACTCGTAAGACGACGACGACGACGAGAAAGGGATGGACGGGTGATAGTAAATTATTGTACTGATAGCAAGCTAGGTGCGTAGAACTCCTTGAGATGATTAAATAGCTCATATAGGAACTGAGATCAATACCCTTTTATATTTGTAAATAGAGCATTGCCATTCATATAATTTTCCACTGTTTCTTTATAAACTGTCAATACTCATCCAAAGAATACTTGTGAAATTTAGTTCCCATTCTGCAAGGTCAGATCACTTTGTCTTGTAATCAAATCTCATGTTATTAGTATTAGCCTCATAATTTCATTTCCGATAAACAGTAACAATCTAAGTCTACTGCTAGTAGATATTGTCTTCTTTGAACTTTCCCTCGAGGTTTTTAAAACGTGTCTACTATATAGAGAGAGAGTTTAGCTCTACTCTGACCAGTGCCTCGCACCATTCGGTGACTGGCTCTGATACCATTTGTAATAGCTCAAACTCACTGCAAATAGATATTGTCTTATTTGGAGTTTCCCTCTTGGGCTTCCCCTCAAAGTTTTAAAACGCGTATAGTATGGAGAGGTTTCCACACCTTTATAAGGAATATTTTGTTCTCGTCTTCAACCAATGTGGGATCTCATAATCCACCTCCTTGAGGGTCCAGCGTCCTCGCTGGCACACCGCCCAGTGTTTGGCTCTGATACCATTTATAATAGCCCAAGCCCAGATATTGTCCTCCATTTGTAAAAGAGGACAATATCTGCTAGCAGTGGGCTTAGACTGTTACAAATGACATCAGAGCTAGATATCGGGCAGTGTACCAGCAAAGACGTTGAGCCCCAAAGGGGGTGAATTGCGAGATCCCACATTGGTTGGAGAGGAAAACGAAACATTGCTTATAAGGTGTGGAAACCTCTCCCTACCAAACACGTTTTAAAACCTTGAGGGAAAGTCCAGGAAAACTTCAAAGAAGACAATATCTACTAGCGATGAAGTTGAACAGTTACATTTTCGGTTTGATCAGTTTGATGTCATAATCCATCGAAAGTCAGCTTTGGAAGCACTTGTTTGCATAATTGGTGAGTTGTATTCCCATCAAAACAATGATGAATTTGAATGAGCAGAAGGGACTATTGATCCTGAGATGATGCAATCTGGTGCTGCCATTATTGGGAGGTCTTTTCAAGCAGCTTTTATTACGTATTAGAAGAGCAAATGAAAAGCCATTATTGGAGCTTAAACCTTACACTCTACTGGTACGTACATGTTAAATAATGGAGTCCCATGTTGCTTTCCTTTTTCCTTTTCCACGCAAACTTCAAGCCAAGATCTTTTCAATTGCTGAGGTCCCAATCATTATAACGAGAAGACTAATGCCCACCTACTCATAATCTTAACTGGAATCATTGCAGCTTTAAACCGGGGTCTGCTGTAATGAGAAAACCTCTCTATAGCAAACGTGTTCTAAAATTATGAGGTTGGCTATAATATGTAATTGGCCAAAGTGGACAATATCTGCCCGCGATAAACTTTGACGGTTATAGTAAGTCTATGGTCCCTCTCCTTTTCTACACAGAGATCCAACTGGTATGCACATTCTTTTTGTACTTAGCACCTAGGTGGTACCATGATGACTGAGTTTAAGGTTGTCTAGTGTTAAAATGTTGATCTAAGATTAAATTTACCATATCCTACCGACCTAAGTTTGTGAATTGATCGGTGGTTCGAACTCAGAAACCTCGTGGTTCATTGTATCTTTAAATCTTTTGGAATGTTGGTTGAAGATAGGGGCAGCTAGCTAGCTAGTTTAGCTCTACACTTGGAACCTAGCTGGTTAGAGGGTTCTTTATTCAGACAATATGATGACAAATTTTACTAAGGAATCTGAAACTTCTGTTTTCTTTGCTCATATCTTCTTCGTTATTCTCCTTTCTTTTGCCTAATGAAAGAAACCCACGTGCCCACAAGACGAGCTGGAATCAAAAAATGTTTCACTGAGTTACCTGATAGCGACGAACATGACGACCATGTCATTGTCCGTAGTACACTTTGGCATGTAGCCATGGCTCAGCCAACTGACAAAGAATACCCTTCTCTTGGTGTCCATGAATGCATGGGGAGCTTGATCCAAAGGGGCCTAAAGGACAAAAACTGGCTTCTTAGGGACCAAAATATCTACATCCCCATTGGCTCGAACACCATGCACAAGGCTGAGTTTGCAGAAAAAGCAGTGGAATCAGGAGTTATTCCACCATTAATGGAGCTTTTGAGAGGAAAAATGAGCTGGGTTGAACAGAGAGTCACTGTTCGCGCACTCGGTCACCTCACTCGCTACAACTCAACTTTTCCAGCCCTTAGCGAGTCAACTCGAGCTTTGTGTTACTCAAATCCAACAAATTTTGACAGTAAAAGCTTGTGGAGAAGATCACAGGCTTATGACATGAAAGGAGGGTTAGCAAAGGAGAGCTTGATGGACTGTATAATGTTTGTCAATGGCGGAATGAAGATGGGTGATGAGAGAATCAAGATCCCATATCATGCAGCAGCTAGAATGATTAGCACTTTTTGCATCAGCTAGATTAAAGAACACGAGCCAGCTGAAGTTCGATTAAATATTGCGAGTTCAAGAGATCTATTCTATGATTAATTTCATGTAAAACTACACTTAATGGATTTCATAGTGAAGTTCGATTAAATACTTGTGAACTTATTCAACCTTCTCCACTTAGTACTGTTCGAGATAAGCCCGTGGTGGGTCGAAGCAATCGACGCCACCAATGAGACAACAAAACATCACCCCCTTCCCAGCTTTCAAGATTGTTGCAATCAAACTTTAGAATTGTTGTTATAATTCGTTTGAAATGTAATATTGTGTCAACTCAACAGTCTAGCTCAAAATTTGTACAACTTATATAAGATTATAAACATAAAAAAAGTTAGTGACACCAAGAAATTACCGACTGGACACATCCTGAACTCTTCAGCAGCAAAATAGAATTTGGTAAACAGTGCCTTTCAAGTATTTTTCAAGGTTCAACTATGGCTACATACATCTTAGAAAAAGTTTAATGTACAACACACCTGTGCTTAACAAAGATGCCTCGACTTTGGCGCGGTCGCTATCCATTGTTCTTGACACTACAAGAAGTTGGTGAAGAAAAATGGCTTCTCATAGCACACGAAGAACAATCAGAACTGCAAAAGGAAAGAACAGACATAAGTCCCAATTCCTGCTGAGAAAATTGTGCCAGAAAAAGAAAAGAAAGCATCCCCCTCCTCTCCTCTAGATTTTATAGAACTAAAGCAGTATTTGAATGTGATGATATGAAAAAAAACAGTCAAAACTACCGCCCACACTACAAGAATGGCAACACGTAACGACCGACGACATCTATGATAGATAGACCATAATTACAAGAGAAATCTGTTGTCCCAAGAATAAACTACATATAAGAATTCAATGTTACAGTTGAAGTACCATTTTAACAAAACCGTGCTCGGTCTTTTGCCCAGAATAGAATGTTTTTACTTCACCACAGGGAAAAAAAGTACCATTAATCAGTCAATTGAATGGGAACAAAATCAATCATTTCTACCACCAGGAGCAACACCCTCACCATGACAAACAAAAATGTGCGAGCTATCATAAATTGATCTGCCAAAAGTGCCTTTTTGGGCTTCCTCTCAAGGTTTTAAAACGCGTCTACTAGGAAGAAGTTTTCATACCCTTGTAAGGAATGCTTCAGTCCCCTCTCCAACCGACGTGGGATCTCACAATCCACCCCTCTTGGGTCCCGGCATCCTCGCTGGCACACTACCTGGTGTCTGGCTCTGATACCATTTGTTACAATCCAATCCTACCACTAGCAGATAATGTCCTCTTTGGACTTTCCTTTTCGGGCTTCCCCTCAAGGTTTTAAAACGTGTCCACTAGGAAGAAGTTTCCACACTCTTATAAGGAATACTTCGTTTCCCTCTCCAACCGATGTGGGATCTCACAGTTGATCGGTTGGTCAGTGTAACAGTTTCAAAACCAATAAAAATGAACATATGATATTAAGTTTCTAACATTTGGTAAACCTGAAATAGACCAGCCTTGCATCAAACCAACTGCCCCAAAGTTTATTTTGCAGGTTTGATCTTGCACCCAGCACACCCTTCGGCCATTCATCGCAAAGATTATCGACACTGTTTCTCCCAAATCAACACATGTATAGCGTAACGAGCCAAGGAGGACGAATATTAACAGAAACAAACTTTTAATTACAGAAGTTTATTCTCTATAGTTGAGCGGTTGGAGGTTTGGGGACGAAAATTTTTGCACGTACACCGCTAATAATATTCCCAATAAATTCATATTAGTAGTTCTAAAAAATCGCCCAACTAGCCCCAGGAATTGTTATCAAAGCTCATGGATAACTACAGGACCTCAAAAATACAACTTAACAAAACAGCATTTTCCCAGAAAATAAAGGATGAATCAAATTGCATTCCAAGATTCTAATATACACAGCTATTGCTTCTTGAGACACAGATACAAGATTAAAAAACATGTCAAGAAGAATAAGGCCTGACAGATAAAAGGAAGGCATACCGATTGAGATAACGAGAATCGTTGAGAACGTCACTTGAACAGGCCGACTATACTGCATTTGATATAGAAACCTTTGAAACTGTCTTTGAACGGATCCGTACCAGCCATAGAGTTGCTTATCGTAAAAATCATCGCAACTATCTAAGCAACTCTTACTTCTTTCATATCCAGCAATTATACCCTGCACGGAAAAGAACAGAGCTATAATCTAGTAACTAGACCAGGACATCGAGCTCATAGTCATCGTTATGAAAACAAAAACAATAGAAATACATCCAAAACAACAACAACAATTGAAAAAATGCATACCCTAGCTGATTGAGAAGATTGCAACAACATCGAACTAGTTTCTTGAGGCCTATCAACTAGTTTCAGCTTCCTAAAGGCATTCTTTGGCCACTTGAATTTTGATGCAGACTCAACAGCATTTAAAAACCCTGAAACACTCGGGATCTTTCGTATAAGTTTCTCGGGTTGTCCACTTAGAGAACATTGTTGGAAATCAACCCCAGAAATTGCAATCTTCCAGGAACCAATGTCAGGACTAGCACTAGCAGTCCTCCGGTGTCCATGGGACTTCTCCTCTATATAGTCATGAGAATTACTTGAACAAGCTGGTGCCGATTCTTCATCGGTCCCTTGTGGATTTTCATCATCACTAACAACATTGTTAACGGTTTTGTCTTCACCTGCTGAAGGTCCCGAAAGAAACAACGCAAGCTCGTTGCTTTCACCTTCATCCAGCTGCATCCAAGGCATTGAGGATTCTCCCTTCGATTGAGAAAAGTCTTGTAATGAACTTTGAGTTTTTAAAATCTGATCCTCAATTGCTACAACAAACTCCCGGTGTCTATCTCTCGCATCATCATTCGTGCTATTAACATAACTCGTTTTCACAGCACGTTCAAACTCATCTAACTGCGTTGGCAACACAAGTTATAGCTATTTTAGCAGAACTACGATGCTGATAAGTAGAATATGAAAGAAACTAACGCAGAGATAATTAAGATGGGATTCTTGCAGGATGGGGAAGGAAATTAGGGGTGAGATCACCTGCCATTTTGTGGTGCCAAGAGCAGTGCGTAAATCTCTACCGATCTCATCACAGTTCCAAATGCTGGAGGTATCTTTCGTGGCATGTACCCACGTCCTATACGTTGATTCCATTCTGAGATACACAAACCAAAAACACAAGGCGCCATGACTATCCGATCAATTAAACGGAGGATACCCATACCCCGTTCTACATTCATTTTCTGGGCAAAATCTATGGGCAAATCCCAGAAATCCAAACAAAAACCAAATTAGAATGGAAACCCTTTTGTTTCCTCCGTAAAATTTCGGTTCCTCCCTAAGTTTCTCGTCAATATAAAACACAAAAAGTACCTGTCGGCAGATTCTTGAACTTCCTCGGCGGCCGAGAAGAACGGATCCTTTTCCCAGCGATCGAAACTCGAAGCCATATTCGTTTGCACAAGAATCGAAAGAAAAGAAAACGAAAACCCCTAAGCCAATCTGGGACAGGGTAGGGAAGTAGAAAGAGTTTAGATTAGAAAAAAAATGCAGGAAAATGAGGAAGAGGAGAAGAAGCAGCGGCGCGTGGAATTAATAAGGTGCAGAAGGCAGACGAGATTTTGGGGACAACAAAGCGCGTGGTCGACAGAAATCAACTTTCCGGTGATTGAAACAACCGCGTAGCTCGATCAACTACCTTAACTCGACGTAGCTCGATCAACTCCCTTAACTCGACGCCGTTTGTCATCTTATCGCCTCCTTTAAAAATCAACCCTTTCTCTAAATTCAACCAAATTCAAACCAAACCATTTCCAAGCACCCGCCTACCCAAATATATCTGTTTTTTTTTTTTTTTTTTTTTTTAT
>NW_019268532.1:3220675-3233668 GCF_002738365.1 Cucurbita moschata
TTTTTTTTTTTTTTTTTTTTTTTTTATAATTTTTTTTTTATAAATATCTTATTTCTTTATTGACATTTAACCTAAATAAATTTAGGATAGTTTGGTGGCTCGAACAATTAGAATATAATCCAATCCAACTATCTGTTATTGTCAAATAAATTATATTTATCTACCATATATATTAAATTAATAATTAAAATTTCACAAAATTTAAATATCAAATATTTACCAATCATAATATATCATTAACCTTGTTTATAAATTTTAAATATTTTTAGAAGTAGAATTTAGTTGGATTGTAACTCTATTTTGGTGAAGTTAACTTGACCAAAAAAATGTTGAGATCCAATGTAGATCCAACTTTCTCACTCGTGGGATTCGGGCAGTCTGGGGGGACCACCTCAGCTCCTCTCTTCTCGAGAATCCCTTACTGCCCAACTGGATAGCAGACAGCTAATGCGTTTCACTTATTGAACAAGGTTCTATGGTCGGTTCGCGACCCCTGGATACTGAAGACGTCCTTGGGGTGATCTTGAACCTACAAACAAACCGAATTTTTAATTTTTCAAAGATTTTAACCTGACTCTAATCGAATAAAATTAACCCAAATCAATTGTTATGATTTGAGTTTGAAGTTTGGATTGTTTAGACTATCGGGTCATATAAACCTCCTTTTTTTATGTACTGAATTTTATAGTATTAATTTATTTATGATTAAACTAAAATATTGTCGGAACCAACCAACTTAACGAATTATTACTTTGCATTAAAATAATCAATAAAATTTAAAAATTAAAAATTATAGTTTTTTATTTTTATTTTTAATAATACTGTAAAATTTAAAAATTTGATGGGAATGTTCCACCTTTATGGCGACTCCGGAACCACTTCGTGTTAGATGGGCCTAATAAAAGCCCATTTAATTTAGTGGGCTAAAAGCCCAAACTTCACTTTGCTAACATGCTAGGGCTCACTTTAACGGGCTTCTAACACTCGGTTGCTTTGCTGACTGCGGAGTACAATTTGACGGAGTGTGAGATTACTGCGTCGAGGATTGCTTGGAAGATCATGGACGAGTGCGAGCAACTGTGTCTGGCGGCGCGGGGCGGCGACGCCGACAAACTCCGAGCTCTGATAGATTCCGGAGCTGATGTTTCTGTTTTCGACGCTGAGGGCTTTACTCCTCTTATGCACGCAGCCAAGCATGGCCATGCCGACGTTGTTAAAGCCCTTCTGGAAGCTGGTGCGCCATGGAATGCGCTCTCTCCTTCCAATCTTTCTGCTGGGGATTTTTCTCTCGAGGCTGGTCACCAGGAGGTTTTCCAAATTCTTCTTAATGCGGGTACGTGGATTGTTATCTCGTTTCTTTCCTTACAACCCCTGCTGATTCTAAACTAGAGTAAAATGATGTTTTGTTGTTCGGCTTGTGCTGTGTGTAACTGTACTGTAGATTGAACATTTCGAATTAAACTAACGTAGAAATTTATGATTAGTTCTTGGGTGAACTTAGCTTATTAGCAAGTACAATAGGTGCAGGTGGTTTCATTTTTATTCTATTTTAATCCCAACTTTTATAAAAGATCAATTTGGTCCATGCCCATATTTTGTTTGTAAAGGATCAATTTATTCTATTTTGATCCCAACTTCTATGTTTGTTTTGGATCTTGGGCAATCTAATCCCCCTTCTTTGAAATTCTGTTTATATCAGACTGGGAATTCTCATAACTTTGTTTCAATGTGAAAGGGATTCAAGCCGAATTGGTTCTTGGGACCATTGCTAGGAAAGAAAGCCGGAATGATGTATGCAATGGGGAGTACTTGGAAGATAGAGTTACTTTTAGTGAAGATAAGGTGATGGATGCTGAAAGCAAAGCTGTCATGATGGCTTGGGAAAAACCATTGATGGAAGCTCATGCTAAGGCTATTTGCATGGGTGGTGGTCACATACTGAACGTTGGATTTGGAATGGGCCTAGTGGACACAGCCATTCAACAATACTCCCCCACTTCACATACAATTGTTGAGGCTCACCCAGAGGTTTATAAACGCATGATCGAAACTGGTTGGGCTGATAAGAACAATGTGAAAATTATATTTGGTCGTTGGCAAGACGTCCTGCCTCAACTTGAATCTTATGATGGTGAGTCATTTATACTTTTATCCATCTTAACCTTAATGTTTCATGTTTCTCTTCAGTATCTAAATTGGTGTAGACTAGTTTGAACTTAATAGTTGGATGAATTTATCCATCTTCATAGTGAATAACTTCGATTTATTTTGCTTATAGTTCTAAAAGTTTCGAAACCTTGTAGGCTTTTTATGCTCTCCACTTGTTATCCTTTGTGTACATTTTAATATCATTCTAAGAGCTTATTTTAATTTGGTTAGTCATAACTTCTATGGCATACTTTATTTACGATTAATCATACTGAATTTTAAATTTCCTGTGTTTTTTATAGATGGAGTCATTGAAAA
This sequence comes from Cucurbita moschata, assembly GCF_002738365.1. Classification (NCBI taxonomy): domain Eukaryota; kingdom Viridiplantae; phylum Streptophyta; class Magnoliopsida; order Cucurbitales; family Cucurbitaceae; genus Cucurbita; species Cucurbita moschata. Next base: position 3,223,142 of record NW_019268532.1, read on the forward strand.
AAACGTTTTCCAGATGCTTTTCAAATCTTTTGCTATAAAATATTACATTGTTACCATTATGCATTAATTTCTTCAACTTAAACGGTTACAATTTTCATCACGTTCTTGCATATTGTCATTCAAATATAACATCATTAACTAAAAATATTTTCGATTGCAAAATCATTGATGTGAGTGGAAAAAATTAACTAAAAAAATGTAAGGCTCCATTTAATAAATATATCCTCAACGTGTCTGTCTGTATATCGCGTTTTGTTTGTCATATACCTGTTTAAAGAGACTTCATACCCTTCTTTTGTAAGAGAGATGTGGTCAATTGTAGTTAGCTATTCCTTTGTCAGTTCCAAAGAACTGGTCATTTCAGGTTCAGGCAAAGATGGAAAACTGTTTGCCATAAAGGCAGTAGGCATTGGAAGTGAAGCATTGTAGTTTTAATCCACTTTTCATGGGTGTTATAAGTTGATGTATGCTTCCTGCTCTTCAGGTATTTTCTTCGATACGTACGGAGAATACTATGAAGACTTGAGAGAGTTCCACCAACATCTTCCTAAATTGTTAAAGCCTGGGGGAATCTACTCATTTTTTAATGGTCTTTGTGGAGGTAATGCATTTTTCCATGTTGTTTATTGTAATATAGTTTCTCTTGAACTAGAAAATCTGGGCTACTCCACCCAATTCATTCCCTTACCCGTCAAGGATTGTTTGGAGGAAGAAGTCTGGAAAGGAGTTCAGCACAAATATTGGCAACTTGATACATATTACCTTCCTGTTTCTCAGTCTGCTCAAGACTCTGAATCATGAAACCCTTCTTGTTACCATTTACATCCATTTCTTGTACCCTAGAGAATTTGAAGGAATCATATTCTATTTATCTATAACCCTTGCTCCTTTAGGCTGAACATGATTTTTCTATTAATTTTCTCCAAAAGTTAGTCAGATGAGGACAATGTGTGAATCTTACGCACTTGAAATTAGTCTGCTTGTGTCTGTAATGACTGAAGGAAAATATTGACCACGGAAATTGAAGTTAAGATATATTGTTTTTTTGCTGGAAAGTTGTTCCATAACTTTACAATTAATGCATTTGGGACCTAAATTGCCACGAAGAGGTCCTCCCACTTCATGGATTGCGAGAACTCACACACATAGATTCATAGCTTTACAGCCTGCTTGCTTGCTTGCCTACTCAGGCGGCTAATTAAATAGTGGAAAAAAGTTCCAATGATTCATTTTAACAAGCAGGTATGAAATTTAATTCTCCTCAATGTCCTAGCCGCTGGATATTTATTTGAAGGTTCTTCCTTATGAGTGTCTACTTTCAGAATAGCTTCATCCTAATTAATCGTTCTCTTGTCGGTATAGTTGGCTACTCCGTAACATCCTTAGCTGCTCGATATTAATTTTCCGAAGTGCCTACTTTCTGAATAGCTTCATCCTATTTAATTGTTCTCTTGTCGGTATAGTTGGTTACTTTGTAACATCGTTACGTATAGCATTTTTATAAGTCAATAAGTCGATGCGTTTCATGCATCTCTTACAAATGTTTGACTGCATATCTATCGTGCAAATAATGGTTGCATCCAATTTCAGTGGGATTTTCAAATGGGAGAAATCTTGATTGAAGTTAGAAACTTAAAAAGAAAGCCAATCAACAAGAACACTGTACAATAATTCTCCACCTTTGTGTTCTTTCTTTCATGAATATGATGATATGGTTAAAAATAAAATAAGGTACAGATGAACAAGCCAAGACATTGGCAGGGCTTGGAGAAGGGATACAGGCTAATAAGTTATTAAGGAGACGACAGGTTTTAGCTTCCATGGAAATGGATTTGCAGAGATTCTTCTGTGTCTATGTCCAGGTGAAAGCAATGGGGCTACCCACTATGTGTTTCCCGTCTGACCATTCCAGACGAGAAAAGCTCTCGGTCCCCGACGGCATTGGAGAAGCAATGAAAGTCACTGTATAACTCTTTTGCTCATTTGCCTCTGCAAAACTCAGAGTTTGTGGCTCAATGACAATCTTCACTGACGGACTTTTCAACGTCACAGAGGCCTTGTACGTCGATGGGGTGCCTTTGTTGGTCAGTGTTCTTATGTATTTTATGGTGGTCGGTGCAGCGTTTTCGTCTCCTCTGATGGAAGGGGTCTCCAATGGAACTGCAAAAGATGGGTAGTTCAGATCCTCCAATCTGTACTTGTTCCCACTGCAGGTGAAGTCCTTCTTGGTGATTACTTTGATTGCAAGTGAGGTGTAGTTTAGGGCGCAAAGGAAGGCGAAGTAGTCATTGGTGGTGGTGTCGTAAACAAGGCCGGGATCGAGAGCAGCCATTGGATTCACGTGTCCGGCTCCTATACCGAACGGCGTCGACGGTAATCCCTTGGATACGTCTTGAATTGCTTCGCCATTTTTGTATGTTGAGTATGCTGTGGTCATTAAGGCAGATCTAATAGCGTCTGGGCTCCAATCTGGATGAGCAGCTTTCAGAAGTGCAGCTAATCCACTGATGTGAGGGCAAGACATTGATGTGCCGGAGATTATGTTGAAGGGCACGTGCGGCTTGTCGCTGTCTGAACCGGCCGGAGTGGCGCCACCGATCCATCCGGCTAGAATGTTCACTCCAGGTGCTATTAGATCGGGTTTGAGAATCTGTGGAGTGAGGAAATTAGGGCCTCGAGAACTGAATGCGGCCACCACCGGCGACGGTTTAACTCCCAATCTCGTGGTGCTGCTACTGATCGTTGCTGTTGGATTCGCGTTGGAGGAGATGTAGTTCTTTATTGCGTCGCCGGCTTTTTGGCCAACGGCCGCCGTTGGCAGGAGATGTGCATCGGCTAATTGTTCCTCTCCGTATGTGTCAGTGTTGGCTAGAATCATTCCGACGCCACCGGCGTCTTTCACCACCACCCCTTTCTGGATGCGGGAGTTCCCTCCTCTGTCACAGACGACTATTTTTCCGGCCACCTTCGCCGGATTCAGAGTACTGGTCAAGCAAAGGCTACCACTAGATGAATTACTCGCTTCGGATGCATATACAATTGGTATTAAAGAGTCCGACAAGGGCTTTCCACTGTACAGCGACTCCCCGATGAATTTCTTCCCATTTCCAAGAGTAACGTATGTCGGGAAGTCTCTGTCGAGAGTCCCAGCGCCAACTGTGGTTATCCATGGCGCAACGTTCGACAAGCTACCAGATGACGGGCCGCTATTCCCAGCAGAACATGACACAAAAACTCCCTGAGCCGCAGCAGAGAAGGCTCCAATGGCAACATTGTCTCTGTAGTAATCAGGGGATGATCCACCAAGCGACAAAGACAAAACATCGACACCATCTTCAACAGCCTTGTCGATTGCAGCTAAAATATCAGAACCGAAACACCCTCCAAGCCAGCATACCTTATACGTTGCAACCCGAGCTTCTGCTGCCATTCCTCTTGCAGTCCCTGCAGCAAACCCAAAGAGGCTAGCTCCGGTTGCAGGGGATCCAGCAGCAGTCGTTGAAGTATGAGTTCCATGACCATCGTCGTCCCTCGGTGATTTCGACTCCTGGGATTCATCAATCGCCCCAAATGCTGCCTCGTAGCCCCTCGAAAAGTATCTAGCTCCAATCAATTTCCTGTTACAATTAGACGAGTTAAAGTTCTTACCCACTTCACACTCCCCTTTCCAGCTCGGAGGCACTGGTCCAAGCCCTGCATCATTGAAGCTCTCCAATTCAGGCCATACACCAGTGTCGAGAACTCCGATAATCACTTCGCCAACCTTCTCCGATGCAGGGAAGAACGAAACACTCTTCCCAAGTCCAAGAAACTCCGGCGTCCGAGTCGTATGGAGCTCATACTTCACTTCAGGTATAACAGCAAGAATCCCTTCCTGCTTTTCTATTAACTTAGCTTCTTCCACAGTCAATCTCGTGGAGAAACCATGAACCACTGTATTGTAGGAATAAAGCATTTGAGCTGAATCAGAAACCGACTTCAAAGAAGAATCATACCACTGGAAATGATCATCGAAGGCTCGTGGCATGTCGGTTCGATCCATGTGAATTATGTAAGTCTCCCTCTGTGCTTCTGCAAATGAAATCAAGAACAGAAGGAACCATTGCAGCTTCATCTTCTTGGATGTGTTTGAATTATGCATTGTTTGGAGGAGAGGGTCGAGCTAAATAGTTCGTAGCCGAGCTCTGATGAGTGGGTCCATTCCAATCATGTTCACCTACGTGTGGGAAGAAAACACCAATAATTCTAAGGTTTGTTGAAGAACTTGCGTATACTGTCGTTCTTTTTTTTCTTATAATGCTTACAACAACAGTAATTTCTAATAATCATTCGTTTAAGTAATTATTTTAATTTCCCATTTCTCGTACAACTTTTTTATATTCTATTTTGGCCTCGTGACTACGTTTTTATGGCATAATACATGTAATTTAGAACATAGTTGCACGGTTTTGAACTCATTTTCTTAAAGTACAATACGAAATTTGATGGTGAGATTTGTCATTCTCGAAAAAGTGGCTACGACCCATGTTCAGGATTCGGATCAAAATTCAGAATCCGAATTTGGCATCTGATGGCGTTGACATTTTCTTGGGATATGGTCATGTTACTACTCGTGTGTACTCGTGTCTTAAGACTAAAGACTTTCTTGGGATATGGTCGTGTGTACTCGTGTCTTTAAGACTAAAGACTTCCAACAAACTAACGAGTTTTTTCAACATGTTTTGTTCTCATTCACCCGACATAGAATTGCTCAAACTAAAACAAGCTTAACTATGTAGTTTCTATGATTGAGTCGCTGTATACGTTGTGACTTTTAAATCTTTCTTAACTATTTTATCTTCGGGATCCTTGTCAAATTGTTTCTAAAATTGAACACGATATGAAATCATTCTTAGATTTTATTTTATTTTATTAATGATTAATTCCATACGAGCATAGTTTAATAGATAAGACACTAGTTATCATTTTAAGCGTGAATTATTGAAGTTTTTTTAAAAGAAAACTTTGGAAGTACGAAGTTAGAATATATTAAAGGAGGATATTAATGCATTCATTATTTGAACCATATGGTATGGTAAGTCTTAAGTTGGGTATTACAAAATAATTGCATGTATAAATGAGACCAGAAAAATAGGTAAAATTAAAAAGTGGGTGCAAACTTTTATTTTCTTTTATTTTATTTGTGTTTAGTCCAATTTGTTAGAGACCCCTCTGCTTTTAGGGCACCAGAAGTCCACTTTAGGCTGAGTGATTGAAATAATTGCCTAAATCTGTAATCAATTCTGGTGGGTGGGACACTCATTTTGCTTCCCCTTTCTAAATATTATAACATATAATTCTCGATGCTGACTACCTGGACAGAAAGACCCTATGAAGCTTCACTGTCCTTGGAATCGGCTTTGGGCCTTTCCTGTACCTAGCTTAGATGGAGAGCGAAGGAGGCTTGAGCCATCAGTGAGATACCACTCTAGAAGAGCTAGAATTCTAATCTTGTGTCAGTACCTACCGGCCAAGGGACTGTCTACTCCTTTCCTGTACCGCTTAGGTGGAGGCGAAGAAGGCCCTCTTCCAAGAGCCCAAGCCATCTGTGAGATACCACTCTATAAGAGCTAGAATTCTAACCTTATGTCAGGGCCTATGGGCCAAGGGACTGTCTACTCCTTTCCTGTACTGCTTAGGTGGCGGCAAAGAAGGCCCCCTTTTAGGAGCCCAAGCCATCAGTGAGATACCACTCTGTAAGAGCTAGAATTCTAACTTTGTGTCAGGACCTATGAGCCAAGGGACAGTCACAAGTAGACGGTTTCTATAAACAAATTATGTTACAACAATCTTGTGTTAATTAGTATGGAAATTGTTCGGTACAAGTAGATAACAGGATTATGTCATCAGAAACCAATCTAGAAAACGGGACGTTACAAATTATAAAACTCTAAGTTATTTGAATGTATATTTTTGTTAGAAACACCTTCCAAATATCTCGAACTCGAATACGAATTTATGATGAAACGTTATGATAATGTTTATCCTCTTCCTCTTGTTGAGGAAGTTTGATTGAACCATTTCAACAAGCAATTTAATTTCGATCCCGTAAGCTTTATATGCCTATAATCTATCTCATTTCTCCTCTCAATTCACACCAATTTGGACTCGCTACCCATTTTTTTTCGAAAAGGAAAGATTTATGGAATATCATTTCATCATATACAAAGAGTTGAAAGCCTAACAATATATAGTATTTTAAAGGTTAGATTACGATAGGCTACTCGTATGTCACATCGAGTCACTTTAATCTTCTTTTCCGTGTTCGTATTTTTTTTTTTTTTATCAACTAAGGATTCCATTCAAACTATACCCGTTCGATTACAATATTTTATTTGTAATCGTGTTATTCTTTGTAAGAGAATTTTGTAACATAATTTAGATTTAGAATTTTTTAATCTCGAGATATTTATTTATGAATCAATTTGTTAATTCAATAATTTTTTAAAACATAATTCAACGTTTAAAAATATAATTTTAAAATAGATTAAAGAAAATATATAGATATGATGACAAAACAGAAATGATTTTATTTTTAATTGAAATTATGATTAAGAAAAATCACTGTGGTAACATGGAATATAATCATGAGAAATAAATAAAATAAATACAATTTTGAAATAAATTTGTATTTATTAATTTTTCTTTAGTTTTTAAAATTATAATTTTAGTTTTTAAGATTTTAAATTTTCTAAATTCACACCTTTATCAAACTATTAAAGATAAATTAAAATTTATATTTAATAAATAAATAATTAAAATTTTCAATTTTTTCGTTAAAAATTAATAAATACAAATTTATTAATTAATAAAGAAAATTTAATAAATGGAGAAGAATTCTAGTTAATCAACCCTAAAGCGAAGGACGGGCATCAAAAGTGTTGGTTTCAGAAGGTGTAATCTTTATCTACATCAATCGGCTCGCACAAAGACTTCTAAATCAATCCCGAGCCGTTTCTTCCACCTCTCCTTATAATCGAAACTTATAATTTTAATATTTGGACACAAACCCTTAAAATTTTAACTTTAACAATTATATATATATATATATATATATATATATATATATATATATATATAGATATAATTTTATAATATATAATATAAAGTGAAATTGAGAATATCCAAGTGGACAATTAGCTGGCAGGGGGCCCACTCTGCTTTTGGTGATTCCGAGTTTGTTGCCGTGTTGGACAGAATATCCAACGCTTTCAACCCCACAATTAATTTTGAAATTTCCACGTTTGCAATATTTAATTTTTGTGTGCTTTTTACTACTGTAAAAACAAATTACTTTGAGGCGTAAATAATTTTATCTTTTTAATTAATTATGACTCATGACAACAGTAAATATTTTTAATTATTGCACTAAGATTAGGATTATGCTTGTAATTTGTATCTTAAAATTACTTTTCACTAATAAAAATGGTTTTTTTTTACCCTAAAAAAACCTTCTTTTTTTTTTTTTACTTTCACCTAAAATTGTTAAATAAACTAATAACTGTATCAATTTAAAATTTAAAATTTCATAAATATATTAATTTAAACGTGTGAAAATTTATAATTTTATCGATTAAATTCAAAAAAATGTAATTAAATGATACATGAATACTTTTAAATTAATAAATTTTAAGAATTAATTATTATAATTATAAAATTACTCCAACTAAATTAATTTTTTAAATTGAAATGTGATTGTTGGCATATTTACTAAATTTATAAAAGTTAAAAAATTGAATTGATTTTTACTAGAAAAAATGGGTTGGCGTGGTCTTCAAAGTTGCAGTGAATAATAAAATATCAATAACTTTTGGAAATTTTTGTTTTTATTTAAATATTTTAATGAAAAAAATCAAATAAAAAGTTTTTAATATTAAATTAAACCTTTATGAGAAAAACGCGTAGACCTCCGCTCGGGTCATTATCGTTTTGGAAAGTTAAAAAGAACCGAATATTTTTTTATGATAATTTATGTTCAAAGTGGACAATATTATATCAACGTGAAAGGTCGTTTCTATCAGTGGGATCAAAACCATGCTCTCTCTTAACTTTTTAATTTCAAAATTTTCGGTTTAGAACATAAATCAAATAATTATTTTTATTAATTTAATGTTGATGAAAAATTTAAGCTTTTTTTTTATTATTATTATGGTATAGCGTTTATATTTGATAAATAGACCGTTCCTTTCGACCCTTATTTGTATAAACTTTGCTATGAAAATCACTACCCATTTAACAACGTCCATCTTTCTTTTCAGTGACTCAATCATAAGAACTTCTAATCTTTTTTTTTATTTTTAATAATGAAATTTACGAGCGAGTTTAAAGAGCTTAATGAGTTGCTGAAATGTCGCAATCGTAACCGAAATAATTCAATAACAAAGCTTTTTAAAGTTGGATTATTTGCATTAACATCCATTTTGAATTGACATATGACATCCAATCCATGTTTAATGCCCTTAACTTAGACCCAACATCTCCTCAATCATAGAGCGATATAATCTCTCCAGTTTTGTTCATTAATCGGTACACTAATTAATCAACTAAAAATGTGACGTCACGATTGAATACGATATTTTATCAAGCAATAATTTAATGATTCGGATACAGTCAACTAATCAAACGGTTTGTAATTTCTTTTCAAGATCGTAAATTTGAAACTCAACCCTTTATAAATTTTTCTAGAAACCATACGAGTGAAGATAAAGCATCCGAAAAAGGTCTATGTTGGTTTAGTTTTTCATTCTTAGAAGCAATTTAAGACCGTAGGTGATGCAGTCATGATATAAATGATGTCGAGAACGTTGTCACATCTCATTTTCATTATATTTTTTGATTTAATATTAATGTTTAGGATATTATTTTATAAAAGATGGATGAACAGATAAGGGTCTCCTTATTCGTGAAGTGACTTTCGACCCTTTTTGGACATTTTTTTTCTTGCAAGAAACAAATTCTTAGTTAAAATAAATAAAAATTTTATTTATATTGTCCCCCGACTCTCTTGAGAAAAAGGGAAAAGAGGACAAAAAAGTCTTTTCACAGGACGATTTCGTAATTATTCGAGTTTTAAAGCCTAAACTTATAAATTGCAATTAAATGTGAAAAAATATATATATATATATATATATATATATATTTTTCGCAAAAAGTAAATTTTGTGATGTTATGCCATGACATGATAGGCTATGTTATGCTAATGTCACGTTATGCTATCTAATAAAATTATGTTATTTTGTGATTATGTCAAGTTGTATAAAGTTGTTATGAAAATGTTAATTTATGATGCATAAACCTCCTTAAACTATGTCATGAAAGTAATGTAATGTGTTATAAAATGTACGGAAATTATGTAAGCATAATTCATATTATAGATAAATTGAGGTTTGTCTTTCATCATACATTATGTCATGATTATAAGCTATAGGGACCTCATGCATATTTGTGTGAAACATGCATTACAATACTTTTCCACTATGATGAGTATGAATGCATACATTATGACTTATGATTTACGACATTATATTCACATGATGTTATATGGGCATTTTCCCTCTGTGGTGTTCGGCATAGAGCCTGTTAGCGAGTGCTAGCCCAATGTGCCAAGCCTAGGGGGTGTGCGAGCCTGCCTAGTAGGCCTATACTCACACACAGTGTGTAAAGAAGTACCATACATCTAACCTTGCCTAGACTGGAAAGCTACCTAGGGTCATGTATTATATGTTCAAATGATAGGTCACACCATGTCGCATGTGTTTACATTCACTTACTTCAATAGTGGGGTTACTTACTAAATATTTCTTAAAATACTCAAGTCATGTGCTACTTTTACATTTCAGGTAAAAATAAGGAACCTATGTACGGATGCCGGTGGCCGCGCGATGAAAGTCATGAAACCAGTGTTAGGTAGATGTTTCATGTAGTTTGTAGCCCTTAGGTTAGACTAGGACATTGTTTTATTCTTTTCTTTGTTTTATTTAAATGTTCGGGTTATTTCTTTTCTATTGTTTTGTATTAACATCAACCTCCATCGTACATAACATTCAAAGTTTTTACTATATAATCATTTTTATTATCATATAAGATTGATGCAATGTATTCTCTGTTTGATAAATGGTTGATTAAACATTAATAAAAATGAATAATTAAATTAAATAAAGTGCATAATCTATAAGTGAGATTGTATAGAGCATTGACTATGCCTACATGCCTATTCCAAATCATTTTACCTTTTCATGTTAGCTAGTTTTTTTTTTTTTAAATTATAATTTGTGCTTGTGGCTATACTCTTCTTCTTCCCCGAGTAATCATAAATAACGAATTACAAATCTATGATTTCGATTCTCTATAAAAGACTAGAAATGCCTTGCTTACGTATCATTGGGAAGTGCATTAACATAAATACGGCAGTAAGAGGTAATACAAAAGTGTGTAAACTATAAGAACAAGTCAAGGTAGATTGTCCCACACTAGCACTTCCGCGTAATA
>NW_019268532.1:3234207-3273828 GCF_002738365.1 Cucurbita moschata
ATATATATATATATATATATATTTTTCGCAAAAAGTAAATTTTGTGATGTTATGCCATGACATGATAGGCTATGTTATGCTAATGTCACGTTATGCTATCTAATAAAATTATGTTATTTTGTGATTATGTCAAGTTGTATAAAGTTGTTATGAAAATGTTAATTTATGATGCATAAACCTCCTTAAACTATGTCATGAAAGTAATGTAATGTGTTATAAAATGTACGGAAATTATGTAAGCATAATTCATATTATAGATAAATTGAGGTTTGTCTTTCATCATACATTATGTCATGATTATAAGCTATAGGGACCTCATGCATATTTGTGTGAAACATGCATTACAATACTTTTCCACTATGATGAGTATGAATGCATACATTATGACTTATGATTTACGACATTATATTCACATGATGTTATATGGGCATTTTCCCTCTGTGGTGTTCGGCATAGAGCCTGTTAGCGAGTGCTAGCCCAATGTGCCAAGCCTAGGGGGTGTGCGAGCCTGCCTAGTAGGCCTATACTCACACACAGTGTGTAAAGAAGTACCATACATCTAACCTTGCCTAGACTGGAAAGCTACCTAGGGTCATGTATTATATGTTCAAATGATAGGTCACACCATGTCGCATGTGTTTACATTCACTTACTTCAATAGTGGGGTTACTTACTAAATATTTCTTAAAATACTCAAGTCATGTGCTACTTTTACATTTCAGGTAAAAATAAGGAACCTATGTACGGATGCCGGTGGCCGCGCGATGAAAGTCATGAAACCAGTGTTAGGTAGATGTTTCATGTAGTTTGTAGCCCTTAGGTTAGACTAGGACATTGTTTTATTCTTTTCTTTGTTTTATTTAAATGTTCGGGTTATTTCTTTTCTATTGTTTTGTATTAACATCAACCTCCATCGTACATAACATTCAAAGTTTTTACTATATAATCATTTTTATTATCATATAAGATTGATGCAATGTATTCTCTGTTTGATAAATGGTTGATTAAACATTAATAAAAATGAATAATTAAATTAAATAAAGTGCATAATCTATAAGTGAGATTGTATAGAGCATTGACTATGCCTACATGCCTATTCCAAATCATTTTACCTTTTCATGTTAGCTAGTTTTTTTTTTTTTAAATTATAATTTGTGCTTGTGGCTATACTCTTCTTCTTCCCCGAGTAATCATAAATAACGAATTACAAATCTATGATTTCGATTCTCTATAAAAGACTAGAAATGCCTTGCTTACGTATCATTGGGAAGTGCATTAACATAAATACGGCAGTAAGAGGTAATACAAAAGTGTGTAAACTATAAGAACAAGTCAAGGTAGATTGTCCCACACTAGCACTTCCGCGTAATAACTCTACCAAAAGCGACTCTATTACTGGAATAGCTTCCGGTATACCTATTACAATTTTGACTGTCAAATAACCAATTTGGTCCCGAGGTAAGGAATAACCAGTTACACCAAAGGATGCGGTCAATACAGCCAGAATCACTCCTGTAACCCAAGTCAATTCACGAGGTTTTTATTATGGCTCATCACCTGTAACCCAAGTTAATTCACGAGGTTTTTATTATGGCTCATCGTATTTGTCTCAAAATTTATTACAATGGGATACAACTAATTGTCAAATCTTCCTACCTGAATCATATGCTATCAACGTTGTTGGCGTTCCTTATTGCTTGCTACCTTGTAACATTACTTTCTTTAGTCTAGCTGTCTAGAATCATTTTTCAATAGTAAAAGTGGAGTTTTAACTCCCATAAATAGTCACCAACAATCCAAATTTTAGTCAGCTAACTTGTGGATTAAAGTTAGCTAACTTATGCGAGAGAAATAATCAATGATACACAATTGTATTACCAATCACAAAAGAAAGCAACTGTGACACTCAAACACATGATCCAATTTGGTGGAACTCTATACCAATTATTGGATGATGATTTCATTTTTGTTTTCTGTTTTTAAATTTTTATTTTTCAATTTCTTGTAGTCTTAAATAGCTATCAAACAAGATATAAGGCTATTAACACGGCCTAAAGCAATTCCAAGCCAAAAAAGTTTGAGCAAAGCATAAAGAAATGGAGAGAGAAGAGCGAGGGAAGCAACCAAAGTTATAATTTCCATAGTAAGACCTCATAAAAGGAGGGAAAATATACATCGGAGTGAGTAGTAGGAGAATGTCTCTCAATATTACAGAACACAGAAGAGCCAAGCAACTGTATGAGCTAACCAACCGCCTAGGTGGGAGGGAAAAGAGAGCCTAGGCTTACAACTAACGCCACAATGAGCAAAGTGCTATTAAAATTTAACCTCTACACATCGGGTTATTGCGTTCGCAGCCTGCTGTTCTCCGCAGTTCTCACCTGGAAGAAGTATGGATGAGCCTGCAAACAATCAATTTTCAGAAATTAGGAAATCTCTGTCAGACCTGTACAAAAACTTTGCCATACTAAGAGTTAGAACATTTGACTGATGAGTTTTATTTGTGTAACCAGTGGTTTGCAACTAAGTATATGCTATGCATTACAGGTTGCTTAATACAAACTCGCCAATTACATGGCTTCGTAAAACCGAACCAAATCAAGTTACATTAAGTCCAAGCTGATGAACCTACCTTTTGAACGAGGCACTGACTTTTGTGGTAAATTATAAACTCAGAACCAAATATAGATTAGACAAGTTCAAATTTCTGTAATTCTTTTTTTTACTAAACACAAAAAAGAATATTGAACTCTAGAGGTGGTAATAGTATTTGAATGTTAGAGATGGTGACACAAAAAATATTGAACTCTAGAGGTGGTAATAGTATTTGAATGTTAGAGATGGTGACACACAAAAATTATTGAACTCTAGAGGTGGTAATAGTATTTGAATGCTAGAGATGGTGGCAGGCTGTATTTCTTTAAGGATCGGAAAGTTAACCAGGAGGACAAAGATGCACCATAAACCAAACAGCAAAGAAATTGATGAAGGAACTACAATCGGAACAACTTGATAAATGAGAACACACAGCTTAACTCAAATAGAAGAGAAGTTGATAAGTACCATTGCTTCTCTTGCAGTGAGCCTATCTTGATGGTCGTACCGAAGAAGCTTATCCAGAAAATCAATGGCCTATGGTAGAGAAGACAACCCATAAATGAAAAGTCACAACGTAAACATAAATAAGAAACTTATGGTAGTAGTCCATTGACTCAAGAACATAACTGACCTCAGGGGATACAAGATGCTGGTTATCACCATTGATAAATCTTGACCATGGCTTACGGCTATGCCTGCAATATAAACCATGGGAAGACAAGTTTTATACAACCAAGGATAGCAGATAAATGATCGAAAAGCATATTCACGCCTAGTCTTGGGAACAGATTGTTCATATCGTGATGAAAACATACATTCTTTAAAATCATTTTCACAAAATCTGCAACTATGCTAGGGCTATGTTTCCTCTAATTTATGCAAGTACAGAATTATGGAGCCATGAAGATGTTGAAATATGACATAAATTGAAGTTGATTGGGTCGGTTTAGAAATAGCAGAATTTACAACAGGTTTTCATACAACTAATAATTATAATTAAAGAAACAGCAAAAACTCGATCATTTCCAATAACCGATGAATCCTCTTCAATAACACAAATAAAAAAATTAATCATGCTGCATTAATTTAACTATAAAATTCAACTTTTCGATTTGTCATAGACATTTGATCTTGAATACTAGAGTTGCTTTGAAGCAATAAGTCCATGAGAGAGAGAGAGAGAGAGAGAGAGAGAGAGAGAGAGAGAGAGAGACCTTCCAACAAGGGCTTCAAGTTGTGGATCAAGAATCAGTTGATATTTGTTCAGATACGCATTCAACTCATCTGTCCCCAAAACCTGAGTAATATTCGTTATTCATCATAAATAAAGTGGAGGCAAAGGTGGCAATGAAAGTTAAAATAACCAACCAATGTGGAAAAAAAGATGAACAAGTACCTTGGCAATTTTGACAAGCTGGTCATGATTGTCGTGACCATAGAAGAATGGTTCCTTCCGAAAAATCTGCAAGAAAAGAAAAGGGCCTTGAGCAAGCTCATTTCGTCTTAAGCCATTTTTTACACCATTTGCATGACCATGAAAAAGAGACCAGACTTTAGTAAGGCTTTTGTAGTCCCAATCCTCACCATTCCAGCAAACATACAACCCAGGCTCCACATATCCAAGGAATAGTCATAGTCTTGTAAATCTACAAGAAGTTCCGGTCCTTTGAAATACCTGACAATAATATCAGCAAAATCTATCAATTTAACTTCAAGACGAATTAACTGATAGTCAGTAAATCAAAAAAGAGTTCACTTACCTAGATGCTACTCGAACATTGTACTCTTTTCCAGGATGGTAGAATTCAGCAAGACCCCAATCAATCAAACGAAGTTTTCGCAGTTCATGGTCAATCATAACATTGTGAGGCTTTACATCTCTATGCATTATGCCTTGAGAATGGCAGTAATCCAATGCCTGCACTTAGAATGCTCAAATCAGAAGCAAGATAAAGACATTAAAACACAAATACTACAACCTTCACAGCCAAGACATGAAGGAATTTGAACGCATATGGAAAATTCACAACATAAGGCAGGACTGGAGCTTATCTGTTTTAGTAACAATCCCATTATGAACACTTTAGGACCACATACTTTGATCGTTTGTTCTTAGGAAAAAAAAAACAAAAAAACTACAAACAAATCCAGTTGCTCATGTATAAGTATGGGGGCGAAGAAGAGAGAGAGAAATAGAGAAGAACATGAAGAAGTATTATACTCAAAGCTCCAGGCACATTGTCATAGGAAGAAATAGAAAATCTAAATTATGATGCATTATGATATGACTTCGCAAGCAGAATAATTTAAGGAATAATAGCTTAAATGGATATCAATTATCATTGTATGCTTTTCTAAAAAATAACTCAGCTACTTTTCTTTTTTTGTTAGCATTTCAAGCTCACAAAATTCTTAAGAGGAAAGAAGAAAAGAAGGGGAATTTATACAAGCATATCAAGAAGTGATGAGACATGAAAATACCTTCAAAAGCTCATATATGTAGTAACGAATGTCATAATCGGTCAGCGTAGGGTACAAAATTTTGAAATCTGTACTGTTCACATATTCAAAGATTAAGCTAGGAGTTTTTGAGTGTTGATCTCTGACAATATCCAGCAGTTTCACAACATTTGGGCCACCACAAAGATTCTGTAGTATTTTTATCTCCCTCTTTATCTGTATTAACACATGATGACCATATTAGAGCAAGTGACATCAAATTAAAGGAAAACTGGTTGACAGCAGTACTGCAGTAAAAATAAATTACTTTAGAGTATGCGTACATGCCATTCATGTATGGCACACATGAAAGATGCAGAATTGGATTTTGATCTATGCAAAGACTGATGTATAGTCATGAAGAAGAAATCTTATAAAAAAAAATTGCCCCAAGATAGATCTAAATATAACAAGGATGTACATATACGGAAAATCAATTTTCCCCTAAACTTGCCATGTTGTATCAATTTATACTCCTACATTTAATTTCATCAAATAGCACCCCAAACTTAGGCACGGGTTGCAATCCTAACCCTAAACTTATTAAAAAAAAAAAATGTTGCAATTTAACCCTCTGTTTAATTTTTTTAAAGATTATTAAAAAGTATTCTCATATGCATTCAATGAATTCTAAAAATATATGTATGGTACAAAACTGATAAGATTTAAAAACAAAACTAATAATAACATGAGAGCTAAATTTTTGTTGAAATGTGTGTATTTTGGAAAGGTTAGTCAATGGTAAATTCTTGCATTAGATCAAATTTAATTTTGTGCAAAACTTGATTCTATTGAAATTGCTAAGGTTATACGTATTTTTAAATTGATTTTTGTTAAAATTAGTGGGTTAATTAGTGAAATTGAATATTGGATAAAAATTGAAACAGTTGTCTATGTTTAGGGTTTAATTTGATGAAATTGATAGCATGGACTTTAAAATGATACAATTTGAATGAGAAACTTAGACACCCCAGCATACAACAGTTTCTTTTTTAATCACTCTGATGATTTAAAAATTTGGACTGTGCCTCCTAAGCTTAATTTCTTCAGGATACATGACACCTCCAACATGTACTGGTCTTACAGAAAACTAGCAGGAAGATGACAAATTGGGAAGAATTGAACAAATATCATACAAAAAGAACACTTTATGCATCAAGCATACATAGTGTCTATCCAAAAACATCATAGATTACGAGTAAACGACAATGCTCACCTTCTTCTTCTTGACAGGCTTAAGAATCTTGATAATGCACTTTTCATTGTTGGTGATATTTATACCTTCAAATACCTCGCTATACTTTCCTCTTCCAACTTTCCGGACAACCTCATAATCATCCTGACCACTGTTTTAAAAGAGTTCTATTAGCAGCAATGTCTTATAAAGAAAACACATGAAAACAATAAATTAAAAGATAATTCATAAAAGGAAAAATGATCAAGCATTTTGAGATCATCTCTTCCCATACCCATTATCAGAATCATTCATAATTACAGAGAGAAACTACTTTAAACTAAAAACTAGAGTTCTCTCTTCCCTTTCCGTGAGTTAGCAGAAACTACACGGAGCACTTGAACTTCTGCTATTTCATGAAAGAAAGAAAAAAAACTACAGATGACTGACTGCATCCACAACAAAAAGATGCACTCGTGCCAAATTTCCACAGATTCACATCAAGTTTTCCTTCCACATTTTCCGAAAAGGCCATTCATGCTCAAGAGGATGAAACGCCCAGTACCTGAACAGTAGAATATATACAAAGTCTCTTCCTCGGGCTACTGTCGACTCCAAGAGATGAGGTAATAACAGATCAGGTTAGAATGGTTTCTCGTAATCTCTTGAACCCATGGTAGGGATTGATCCCTAACCTTCCTAACTTTTGAATATTCATTTCTTTCTTTAAAATGGAAAATAAATAAATAAAATCCCCCTACATTCTTCAATCTAACTCACAGCCAACCCCTGCGACAGCCAAAAACAGCATCAATGACGCACGGGTGGAACGCCAGACAACGATCCGCAAGAAACTCCCCGTAAATAAACAAACTACGCAAGAAGCTAAATTAAACGATCCCAACTAGCAAATGAAACCCTAGATCGGATGGACAGAGGGAAAACGAAGGCAAGAACAGAACAAGGATTGAAATAAGAGAAGTAAGAAAAGAGTAATTTAGAGGACTCACCTCCATTGGACGGCGAGAGACTCGTAATCCCAGTATTCTCTGGGGCGATGAACATTGACGTCGGCGTAAACTCGGGACCTGGACATGATGAAAAGAGTGGAAGGTTGATCGGGAAGTGATCGTAGAGAGAGGAACAGTGCGGTGGCGGGGATGAAGAAATCTGAGGGAGAGCGGTAGCAACCAGCCGCCCCTTCCCCGAATTAAGGAATTGACAAGAAACAAACGAAACCACTAAACAAAACCCATGACTTTCATTCTTCCTCTTTGCCCCTTTTCTCCACAATCTCTCTCACTTTTTTGTTAGGTTAGGTTAGGTCGTGAGTTTTCAGTTTTTAGATAGCCCAATGGTGTAAATTTAAATTTCTTTTACAACTACGAATCAAATTAGGCCCGTTTGATAACCATCTGATGACAATAGCTCTATATCGATATCTCAACCATGTGATCGAGACCTCTATATACCTATTTATATGGTTCTCGATCTAGTCCTTGTTGCACCACAATAGTTAATGTTTGATGATGAAAGTCCCACGTCGGCTAATTTAGGATATGATCATGGGTTTATAATCAAAAAATACTCTCTCCATTGATACGAGGCCTTTTGGGGAAGCGGGGAAGCCCAAAGCAAAGTCATGAGAGCTTATGCTTCAAGTGAACAATATCATATCATTCTGGAGAGTCGTGTTCGTCTAACAGTTAGTAGGTGATTCAAAACCTATGATAAAAGACGAATAGTATCATATATAGGACAAGACTCGTTAGTGAGGTCCATATTGGTAATGGAAAGATCTGCCTCAAAAAAACATTTTGATGGAGCTGAAGTTGATTCTTCCCGTGCCAAAAGACCTATTTAACTAATTATAGGAATACCTATTACAATACCCATCAGCCAAAAAATAATCTTTCCAATAGTATCGACCATTTACCTCATTTCATTAAGAGGTCGTGTTAGAGACGTAAACTCTCATGGTGAACTTTTAGATGATATCTGTTCGAATGGGGTCATAGAATTGGAAATAGGGTTACAAGTGACTATGTGATAAAGAGTTCGGTAAAAGAATTGGAGCAAATTCGGCCACGTTTACGTTCGATTTTTTTCTACCCATTGACCATTAGACACATGTTTGGATTAGTTTTGAGCAAGATCCTTTGATTTTGCAATTTGGAGTCCATTGTGAGACAAATTCATGGATTTTGGCGCCAATTCGAGCTCGTTTGTTGAGGACTTTTGCTCATTTAAGCTAGACTAAAGTTTCCCTCGAGACAATTTGTAAAGTAGAGCCCTCAAACGTGCTGTTAAATACTCGAGTTTTTTGAGTAAGTTCTTGTGCTTTCAAAGAGAAATTCATCTTCTACACTCGACCAATCCTTGACTTCATAAAACTAAGAAGAAGATTATGTGGAATAACTAGAACGTTGAAAGTGACTATGCAACTGTGCACGGAGTTCTTATTCGAGTTTCAATGATACCTATTGAACCAAAAAAACTAAGAATTTAATCTGTGAAATTTTGTATCGTTTTTTTAGCTTTAAGCCACAATTTTTAGTACCTACTGATGATTTATGAGCTTATGCACTCCTAAATAAGACTCTAATTGACTCGACTAATTTATTGGAACTATGGCTAGTATGATTGTGTTTTACCGTGATTTACGTGTCAGATAGTTCATAGAAATATATGACGTGGGATGTTAGATATCGTGTAAGAGAGATTGAACCTATCTATATGCATAGGTATGTATGATGATTTACTTACCATGTAAACTACATGGTTTACGAGTATGATAAAGGACGCAGTTATATAAGTTACTATGCCTTGGACAATGAGCTAGGATCGGTGTCATTAAGTTGTCATTATTGACCGTGTACATGTGGACAATTAAGTCACAGCTCCTACTCGTGAATTCTACTCAATTAGAAAAGATCTACCGAATATAGAGATTTGTAGGGTCAACCACCTACAATTTGTGGCATAATATAAGATATTATTGAGAAAGATTTGGTCGTGCTTAATGGCGAGTCTGTCAAGTACGGTTAAGAGAAACAACAATGTTCAGTGGATTGAAGGAGCCTAATAGGACTAGGCTGATGAGGGCCGTGAGATTAGCAAACCCTAAAACCCTCAATTAGCTCAATGGTGGCTGTTTCTAGGCAAACCTCCTAGTTATCCCTATTCATCATCGGCGCAAGAACGCTCGACCAGTGAGCTATTACGCACTCTTTCAAGGGTGGCTGTTTCTAGGCAAACCTCCTGGTTATCTCTGCACCCTTACCTCCTTTATCACTGAGCGATCATTTAGAGGCCTTAGCTGGTGATCCAAGTTGTTTCCCTCTCAACGATGAAGCTTATCCACCATCGTCTCATTGCCCGACCTTGACCCCTGTTATTTTGCGATCATATCTAGTATTCAGAGTTTGCCTCGATTTGGTACCGCTCTTGCGGCCCGCACCGAAACAATGTTTTACCCTTAGATGTCCAGTCAACTGCTCCGCCTCAACGCATTTTGGGGAAAACCAGCTAGTTTTGGGTTCGAGTGACATTTCACACCTAACCACAACTCCTCTGCTGATTCTTCGACATCAATTAGTTCGTCCACTTTATTTTATTTATAATTATTTTTGAAGCAAATTACAAATCATTTTAATAAAAAAATTCAAAAAAGCTTTAAAAGACATTATTAAATTCTTTAAAGGTTTATTTTCTTTCAAACAAAATAGAAAAAATTTAAGAACATTTTTATTTGCCGACGTTGGTCTGCTTGCTCCCGATTCACAGGCGTGGCTGTCTCGTTGATGGCCGGACATTAACGTCGTTTTCGCACCCTGAACTCTGAATCGACGCTCTCGAAATCACTGAGCGAGCAAAGGGAATCGGAATAAAGCTCGTGTAATTCGATGAATAGCTTGCGTCGACGTTGTGGCTTGCTTCTGCGGCCGGTCGCTGCCCGTATCAATGTAATCCCCAAAGCTACCGTCTCTTCTAAGATTCACTGGAGGGCGTATTTCAGTTTCAGGTCATCTCCAATGGGATTCAGAATTAGAGAAAGTAAAATTTCATGCCAATCTTTCTTGCCTTCGTCTCGGCATCGATTCTCTTCCTTCTCTTCTCCATTGAAATCAGGCACTGGAGTTATCCGATGGTATTTAAGGAAACTCGACACCTACCCGTTTATCACTAAAAGTATCAGTTCTTCGCTCATTTATGTGGCTGCTGATCTAACCTCTCAGGTACAAGATGGTTTTTATGTTTGCATGCAATTCATTTCCGCATTCTTTCGGAATTATTTGGAATTCAGGATACAGTTCGTGAAAAAACGAGATCGATTATCCGATAACTATACGAGAAGACACCACCTCTCCCTTAAATGAGGTGGTTTCGTATAAAAGATCATTTACATGCAGAAATGATGTTTGGTCGTTACTATCTTTGTGCTTGAAATCTTGAGTAGTTGCATTTTGTTGATGTATATAACAATTTGAAGTAGCTTAAGTTCAACAAATCGACATTTAAGCACCTTCTGCCAAGATTTATGTTATAAATACTGTAGGTTTTAGGGTTGGGCAGTTGTCATTCATGGGATGATTTGTGTTGAAAATTTATGAGAGGACAAATCTCATTGTGATATATTTGGTTTACTTGTTCAACTTTCATCAGTTTTCTATTACACCCGTTGTTGAAATAGCAACACCCTTCACAATTACCTTTCTTATACCCTCTTGTTCTGGTTAATTTTGTCTTCTAATTGTTTGGTTTATATCAAATTTTGTTAGATGATTACATTGCCATCTCCTGGCTCTTTTGATTTAATAAGGACAACACGGATGGCTGCTTATGGATTGCTGATATTGGGGCCATCCCAGCATTTGTGGTTTAATTTCATGTCCACGGTCTCACCAAGGCGAGATTATTTGTCAACTTTCAAGAAGATTGTTCTAGGGCAGGCTGTGTACGGACCTACTCTTACCTCTATTTTCTTCTCCTATAATGCATCTTTGCAAGGTAATCAGAAAGCTGAAGTTGTAGAACTTCAGATAATTTTTAGCTAAAAATCACTTTTTATCCTTGAACTTAAAAGTAACTGTTTAGTCTCTGAGCATTGATTTGTGACAATTTAGTTCCTCTGCTTTCAAATTTATAACCCTTTGGCCCCAAAACTTTAGAATGTAACAACTTTAAGATTTGTAGCAATTTAACGGAACTTCTCATTTGGGTAGATCAATAAACCAATTAGGGACCTAATATGTTTATAAGCTACAAAGTCTAAATCTAATAAAAATCGACATTTAATTTTTATGGATTCTTTTACGGCATGATTAAATTCTTGCAAATTTATCTGTATAAATTAACAGTAGATGGACTAAATTGTTACAAATTAAAGTTTGGAGACTAAATTGTCACTTCCATGAGAGTTTAGGGAGGGACCAAAAGTGATTTTTCATTATCTTGCCATAGGTGGCTTGCTTTGATGACCTCCACCCTGGTTTCTTCAACTTCATTGTTAGATGCTTTGATGGAGTGTTCTAATGGATTTTTGGGTCCCCTGTTGTGCACATTTATGAAGTGTGGATTAAGATAGGTGTTTAACTATCAAATGCTGGGCCTTGGTCTTTAGTGCTGAAATTAGAGTGTTCCTTTTTGCTATCAGTATTTGTTACATTTTTCTTGCTATGGTTGGAGGCTTTTGATGACTGCTATCTGGCTTCATCTAGTTCATAATTCTGTTGATAATGAAGTTCTATAATTTATCGAGGCCCCCTTTGGAGAACTAGAGGTAAGTGGGTTGGTTCTATTTGGTTCCATTCTCCTAGAAAGCCAGTATCCGTGCTAGTTTTCTGCTTTTCTTGGACCAATCGGTCTCTATGGCATTAGATTGAGCCATTAAGTCCAACGCCAAGCAGAAGTATTAGTTGAAGAAAATTTGAAAACTGGTGCAAAATCTAACTTTTTGGAAAATGGAACCAATCAAAACCAATCAAAATGAACCGACCGACTACTTTTTTTCTGGAATATTATGGAATCAAACTAGCCAACATCATGTGTGTTGGTTTAACGTCTGGAACTGAATAAGTTTTTTCACCCGAACGTTTATAAGATGTAGATTAAGAAGATTTCTTATTATCTGCTAATTCTGTGTCGTTTATGCTGAAATCCGTAGCCTCCTAGTTGTAGTCCATATTTAGCCTACTGGCTTCTACAGCTTGGCATTTGTTACATTCCTTGAAGTCGACCACTATTCTCTCGAAGTACATTCTGTAGTTGATTTATTACTCGTGTCTTATAATCCATATGCATCTCGTAATCTGGAAATAATATTATTTAGAACAAATATATTCTGATATTGCTCGCTTCTAAATGCATTATTTCCAAATTCAGGTGAAAGTGGCAGTGAGATTGCTGCTAGATTACAGCGAGATTTACTTCCAACATTGTTAAATGGACTCTTGTTTTGGCCAGTCTGCGATTTTCTCACATACAAATTTGTCCCCGTTCATCTACAGGTACGTTCCCATCACATCCAGACATAAAAAGAGGAATCCTTATATCATATACAAGATGCCACAGTCTAGTCTAGTCTTTGTTTTGATTGCTCTCAGCATAGTCGTTTGCTCATTTTTCAACCAAACAGATAGAACTCTAAATCCGTTTTTGGGCGTCGATTTTGCAGCCATTGACAAACAGTTCGTTCGCATATATATGGACCATTTATCTGACATACATGGCTAGCTTAAAAGGAGTTGACATGAATTGAAGCAGTAGTAGATTTGAAGAGACTGCCTTTTGTTTTCATGGCTTGTTTAGCAACTACCTCTATGAAGCAGAAGGCTTCCATATAGTGCTCGGTAAGTAAAGCACTTCCAACTCTTCTACTCGGCTGGATTTAAGCATTGATTATTGCAAATACGTAAAATCTTGGTGATGGGATGGGATTAAGAGACATTTTGACTATGATTCCAATGTTTCATTTATAAATATGTCTGATCCCAATGATTTTGAGATGATTCAATCTGTTTATGTTGCTGTAAATGTGACTGCTGATTTGCACCGGCCCCACTGCTAGCAGATATTGTCCTCTTTGGGCTTTCCCTTTCAGGCTTTTCCTCAAGACTTTAAAACGCGTCTATTAGGGAAAGGTTTTCACACCCTTATAAAGGGTGTTTCGTTCTCCTCCCCAACCAATGTGGGATAACCCAATCCACTCCCTTCAGAGCCCAGCGTCCTCGTTGGCACTTGTTCCTCTCTCCAATCGACGTGGGACCTCCACCAAATCCACTCCCTTCGAGACCCAGCGTCCTTACTGGCACACCACCTCGTGTCTACCCCCTTTGGGAAACAGTCTCCTCGTTGACACATTGCCCGGTGTCAGGATCTAATACCATTTGAAAAGGCCCAAGCCCACCGCTAGCAGATATTGTCTTCTTTGGCTTTCCCTCTTGGGCTTCCCCTCAAGAATTTAAAAAGCCTTTGCTAAGTAAAGGTTTCCACACCCTTATAAAAGGTGTTTCGTTCTCTTCCCCAATCAGCGTGTGATATCACAAGCAATTACTCCTCATTGCCTTTAAGTTGTAACTTTAAATGTGTTGCCCCTTTTTATGTAACTTGTGAATGGCTCTTATAATTCACAAACAGCACTAAATTTGTGTGTCCTGCTGCCACAAAATAACAGAGGGCCTTCAATTCAAGGGCTTCTCTTAACTCGCGTGACGGCCTGCCGTGCATTTGCTGTATGTTTGATCGTGTAATTTTAATGGCGATGTGTCAGACTCATATAGAATCAGCCATGAGTTTATGTGTTTTTGATATATGAAATTAAATTTTAATAAAGTTACAATATGCTTTTAAATTTTAATTTATACAATCAATTTAACAATTCTAACACAATGCTCGTTTCTCTTTTCAGGTACAGTTGATTACGAGGATTTGAACCTTAGACCTTACGTAAAGAAATACTAAGCTCACTTTGACCTAATGAAATACTTGATTTGATACGTTTATTAGATAAATTTTGATTAAATTAGTGTGTCGTGTTAAAACCTCTAGACTTTGGTACAACTTTAATTAAAAGTAGCAAAATAATTGTTCATTAATATTTTTTTTTACGTTGGTATGAAACTTTTCTTATTTAAAATCCAAAATAAGAGGATAAAAAAAACAAGAAATTTAAATTTTTTAATGTAATATATCTTACAATGTTTGAGCCATTTGGGATTGGGATTTTTTTTGTTAAGTAATTAATATTGGTGTAGATAATTCCTAAATTTATGGTTTTAATTTTGCCCTAAAAATGAAGCAAAATTACTTGAATGCCCTTCTATTTTATCGGTCCACAATTCCAACGTTCACTACACTCCGTCTCTTTTTGTCTTTTTGCTTTACCCGTTTCCCATGCGTACAAAACTCCGTTTCCATTTCAAGAGCCTGCATTGGGGCCCACCTGTTTAAGCCACGTTGCAATTCGTCCTCGCGAGTACTGTTGCTCTCTTACTCTCGCGAGTAGTCATTAATACCTTCCCTTCTTATTTCAATTTTTTTTTTTGTTTCAGAATATTATATAAAATAATTTGCAATTTAAGCCGTTCATGACCGTTGTGGATTTCTCAAATCTTCTTTCTCAACTCCTCCTCTCTGTGTTTCTCCGGGGAAACTCTTAACGGTCATTTCTTGGAAAACAGTCCAGACTGAGGGTGAGAGCAAAGATTCCAGACTCCTTCCGTTCAGATTCTTCTGAAATTGGTTGTGATTGAGGTTTATTTGTTTCGGTAAGTGCATGATTCTTGATTTGGATTCATGTTGGGGTGATCTGCGGTGTAAATTTAGGGTTTCAGGTTGCGATTTGAACGGGAATAATGGTTGCTGCTGTATCGACGGCGTTGAATACTAATACCATGGCTCAGACTCCGAGAGTGCCTCACTCTCAAAACCTTACGAGGCCGCCTCTTTTGCCTTCTGACCCCGACAATGGCGCAGCGGCTCGACGGCCCAAATCCCGGGAAGTTACTTCTCGGTACTTGTCGTCTTCCACTCCCTCTTCTTCTTCTACATCGGTGCTGAGACGATACCCGTCCCCTTCGGTTTCCGGAACGTCTACTTCGACGTCTGTTCTGACTTCGATGCCGTCGTCGTTTAGGCGGTCGGAATCGGTGGAGAGAACTCAGCGAGGGACTCCTCATCCTAATTCGTTGGATCTCAGATTTGGTCATGCTAATGGAAGGGGTGAGATGTCAGCAGCTCAGAAACTGTTGTTCAATTCGACACGGAGCCTATCGGTTTCTTTCCAAGGCGAATCGTTTCCTTTGCAGGTTAGTAGACCAAAGCCTGCGCCGACTCCTGGTATTCGGAAGGGTACGCCGGAGCCGAGAAAAATAGCCACACCAACAAGAGGTGCTGGTGGCGGCGACCAGACTGAGAATATGAAGCCAGTAGATCAGCAGCGGTGGCACAGTGGTCACCGGCAGGCGAATTGTATGAGCAGGAGTTTGGATTGTGTGGATGAACGGAAGAAGGTCGCTGGTGGGTCTGGGAATGTAGTGAGAGCGCTGCAGAGTTCGTTTGTCGATGACAGAACTTCATTTGATGGAAGACTTGGTTCTGACTCTGCAAATATAGAATCGGAGAAGGCGGTAGAGCCTCTTACTGCAGGAACTTCGGCTGATAGTTTAGACGTTTTGTCCGACCCTCTTGCTTCTGATTCTGAGAGTGGTACACTGGAGGGTGGTGCTGGAAAAGCACAGCGTGGCCCTCGAGTCATGGTGGTTCCGGCGAGAGTTTGGCAAGAGACCAACAATCGGTTGCGACGGCAGCCAGAGCCGGGGTATCCAATATCTAAGAACATTGGAGCAAAAACTTCAGTTCCTTCGAAGGTAAACATTCCCAAGAAGCATTCAATGGATAGTCCAGCATCATCTCCTCGCCAGGTTGCTAATAACATGGAGCCGCCGTCATCTCCTCTGTCCCCAAGTAAACTTTTAGCATCCTCCATATCATCACCTTCAAAAGGAAGCCCATCTCGTGTGAGATGCTCAGTGACAAATGGGTTCAGTAATAACTGGAGCAGCACGCCATCGACTTTGAATTTTGCTAATGATATTCGAAGAGGGAAAATGGGGGATACCCGTATGGCTGATGCACATTCATTGAAGACGTTGTATAACAGGCTTTTGCAGTGGCGTTTTGTGAATGCTAGAGCAGAGGCCACCTCTTCGATACAGAGTTTGAATGCAGAGGTATTATTACTTGAAATGGGCATTTTCTTTGCTTTCTTTGGAGAAGAATTGTTGATCCTTTCATTCTGAGTTCTAATTTTTCAATCAACCAATTGGCTGCTTTGTATTATAATCTGTAGAGCTTAGTTTCAATCAAGGAATCATCATGTTTGCTTATATTGTTTAATTGTTCCTTATGTCAGAGAAACCTCCACAGTGCTTGGAATAGTATTTCAAAACTGCGTGAATCTGTTGCAGCTAAAAGACATGAGATGCAATTACTACAGCACAAACTGAAGTTGGCTTCTATCCTCAACTCTCAAGTAAGATAAACGGATGCATTTTCCTCTCTTGACCTCCAAGTTTGCACCTGGAAAATTAGTTAGGCTCATATGTTCTTATTATCAAAGGAGTTTATGAATCTTCATTAGGTTCTTTGTTTGTCAATTTTCTTTGCTTAGACTGTGGTAAGTATTGTGTTTTACGAATGTAGATGACATGTTTGGACGAGTTGGATCTTCTGGATGAAGACTTCTCCAGCTCTCTATCAGATATCACAGAAGCTTTGGAAGCTAGAACTCTTCGCCTGCCAGTTGATGAAGGGGCTAAGGTTGGTGTCTGTGTGTATGGATGTGTACCATCAAGCTTTTTCCTCATTCTTTGTTTATTTATGTATTTATCTTTTGGTCACAGGCGGAAATCCAGGATGTTAAGGATGCAATTTGTTCAGCGGTTGATGTGATGCAAGCAATGGCACCATCCTTAAGCTCATGGCTAACAAAGGTTGCAATCCCACTCTCACCTGTTTTTCATTTCTTTATTCATCATTGTCACTTCTGTTCTTCTGGTAGTTGAATTTTCGGAGAGGAGTCCCACGTCAACTAATTAAGGGGTTAATCATGGATTTATAAGTAAAGAATACTATGAGGCCTTTTACGAAAACTAAAAGCAAAGAGCAAAGCCACGAGAACTTATGCTCAAAGTGGACAATATCATACCATCGTGAAGGGTTGTGATTCCTAACATGGTATTATAGTCATGCCCTTAACTTAGCTATGTCGATAGAATCCTCAAATATCGAACAAAGAAGTTGTGAGTCTTGAAGTTGTAGTCAAAAGTAACTCAAGTGTCGAACAAAGGGTGTACTTTGTTCGATAGGAGGATTGTTGGGAGAGGAGTTGATCATGAGTTTATAAGTAGGGAATACTATCTCAACTGGTATGAGGTCTTTTGTGGAAACCAAAAAATAAAGCCATGAGAGCTTATGGTCAAAAGTGAATAATATCATACCATTCTGGAGGGTCCGTGATTCCTAACAACACAGATGACCGGTGTCTTTTTTAAGTTTTTTTCTGTTTAATCACACCTGTGAATAATGCCTTGAAATGAACACACACACAGCTTAAACATATGACTAAAAAGCATCTCTCATTGATGATGATAGGTCGGAGAGGTGAACTCTGTGGTATCAAAACTTGCAGATGTTAATGCACATGAGCGTGCTTTGCTCGACCAGTGCAACGATTTATTGTCTACAGTAGCATCTATGCAGGTGTCATTTTGTATCCTCTACATCTCTCTTTCTCTCTATCCTGTGTTTTTCTGTCTCTCACATGGAACAAAAAACTTTTCCAGGTAAAAGAGTGCAGCCTGAGAACACAAATATTGCAACTAGAACGCCCGCCCACCAGCTTAACAGAACAGGACACCGCAAGGGTATAGGTAGCTGATTGTTGTGTTGTGTGCATTATTAGACCGAAGATCTTGCTAGAGAATCGAAACCCATTCTTTTTTTACTTGAATTCATGAAACAAGAAGCAATAATAGATTCATTGACAGTGTTTGGTCATGAGTGAATCATCAAACTTGATAAACATTCCTGGATTGAGGAATTGGCCCTCCCCATGTCCTATGTCCTATTATTTATGGATACTGTATCGGATAACAGGTGTAAAATTCAACCTTCGACATGTGGGTAGGGACGCAATATTGACACACCTGTACCGTCCGATACTGTCTTTAAAGAACTCATTTTTCAAAGGAAGTCGCCTGAGACACTCGTTTTGGAACGCTCGCATTCACTGTGACACACACATATGCCACAGGGTAGCCCGCCCTCATTATGACACACACAGTAGCTCGCTTGGATGGGGCCTACAAGTGGTAGAGAGGTAACACCATACCTCCTCTATTGTACATTTCGAGGCATTTTCAAAGTAGTAGGTATAGACATGATTTTGGTGAACAGTGTTGTTGAGTGTTCGATTGACGTCAAATTTGTCGAGCTTTCATATGAACATATGGACAGACTTGACTCTAGAACCACATGCCCAAATTTCCTCCATAACCCCAATTTTCAAGGTTAAGACCTGGTTGCATGCCCACTATGTGTGGTGTGTCCAGAACCACATGTCCAAATTTCCTCTAGAACCCCGACTTTCAATGATAAGGCCCGGTCGCATGCCCACTATGTGTGGTGTGTCCAGAACCACATGTCCAAATTTCCTCTAGAACCCCGACTTTCAATGATAAGGCCCGGTCGCATGCCCACTATGTGTGGTATGTTAGATGATGCATCATCTTCCTCGGTCTCATCATGACACTCATCTAGGCCCTCACGTAGTTAGATGAGCATTACTTGAGGGTTGTCACTTCTCTTATCATAACGTGAGGGTCAGAACCTTGTGACACTCAACCTCCCGTCATTTTTTAAATACGTCATAACACGATCATTAATCTAAATAAATGATAATTTAACAATAATTGCAATAGCTAACATGACCAATTTGTTGGTGGAATTGTCGTTGGAAATTTGGTCGTACCCATTCCTCTTAGGTTTGGTAAACTTCCAAGAATGTCCACTTGAGTTTGTTAACTTTCTCACCCACTTGCTGGGTTGGCCTGTGATGATGACTAATCCCTCTTTCAAGTTGCATTATTCAAATAACTAATAAAAATAAAAATAAAAAACCCATTTTTTTTAATTGAAAAAGAATTAATTGAATTTATCATCACTGATACAGAGTTCCAATCTGAATAAACAAACTGAATTCAACTAATTTTGAATTTCGATTCTAATCCCTATTTTCCCCAATTCACGAAATGGGTCGTCCTAATTCAGCGAGTTCTCCGGTTCCGGTAGCCAAAACAACCGCGGCTTCTTCGTCGGCAGAGGGCTCTCCACCTCCTGGTCGCCGGCGAACAACAGCTTCGGCGACAGAGCCGCTGACGCGGGGATATTCAGGTCGAAATTCCGATGGCTATGGCTGCCGGTATGTGTCGAACCCACTCCTTCAGACGAAGTCATCGTAATCCCACTATAGCTCTGACGATTCCCGAAGGCGGCAGAGCCGCCTTCGTAGTGGCGGCGCTTGTGTCCACCCAAGGCCTGCCCAGTGGGAAACGACTTATGACAAACATTACAGACATGAGCCCTTCCACCAGAGGTAGACGTGGTGGTACTCGACGTGGCACCGGACACCGACGTGGACTGGTCGTCGACAGAAGCCGGTTTCCGGTGGCTAGTTTTGTGGCCACCGAGAGCTTGGTAAGAGGAAAAGACCTTATCGCAAAGGGGACAGTTATAAGCAGACTTGACGGCAGCCACCGGCTTGGGTGGAGAGGGAGAGGCGCCGCCGCGGGCAAGCATGATGAGACAGAGAGCAAGATACTCTTCTTCAGAGGGAGCGCCGTCGAGAGATGGGCGGGGGGAACGCTTGCGCTTGACCCAGGGCTTGAGAGGCTTGTCGAAGGGAGGGGGGGCGGCCATGGTCGGGGAATTGAGAGCTTCGAGCGCCATAGGTGAAGGAAGGGTTCGAATTGGGGAGTTTCAGAGGAATCGAAGAATTGGGAATTTGAGGAGAGAGAGAGGGAGGCGGAGGGATTTATAGAGAGACAGAGAGAAACAGAGGAAGGAAGTTACGGAGGAAGGACGGCAAGGCAAACACGTTTTTGTTCTAGATGGCGGCCGCTGAGGTTCACTCCAATTCAGTCAAACTTTTGACCAACTGGCTGCGCTGACTTTTTCAACTGCCTTCCACATAATCCTTGACTAACTATATCTATCCACCTAAATAATTCTAAATTTTAGTGTACATTTTCTCCGATAACGTTAGAATTTGGTCCCGACGTTTTTAATGTTAAGTTATGGAACCTGATGTTTACGTTTATTACTGTGGATATTTTCCATCCTGGTGTTACTGCGCATATTTCTTCAAGTTTTTTCTTTTATTCTGTATATTTTTCATCTCGATGGATGTGGTGTTATGGCTAAAGCTTTGTCAGCTTCTCGTAGATTGAACTCTCTTCTCTTTAGTTTAGGCTCCGAGTTGTTTTTGGGTGGGGATGGTCGGAATGAGCTTCTAACTAGTGGCAATGAAGTTCTTGGTAATTAAGAAGGGGAAGGAAGATCTCCGCTCTATTTAGTGTGGTGCTGGAATTGGAAGTCAAAAGTTTTGACAGTGACAAAAATGGGTCGTTTTAATGCTGAGCATTTGGCATGTGCAAATAGAATAAAATATAGAATAAAATTAGAGGCGGCGTCGGCATTTGGGATGAAAAATTCGTTACATTATTGTGAGGTGAGCTACCATAAGCCCAACCAAACCAAACCAAACCAAACCAAACCAAACTAAACCAAACCAAACCATAAATTTGAAAGAGTTATAT
This sequence comes from Cucurbita moschata, assembly GCF_002738365.1. Lineage (NCBI taxonomy): Eukaryota > Viridiplantae > Streptophyta > Magnoliopsida > Cucurbitales > Cucurbitaceae > Cucurbita > Cucurbita moschata. The sequence goes on from NW_019268532.1 coordinate 3,255,358, forward strand.
ATGGGTTAATTGTTTCAATTAAAATTTTAAATTAATAATTATATATAACGAACTAATTTAGATACGGGTTTAAAATTTATACTTATTTTCACTTAATTTTATAAAAATCAACTCGATTTAAAACATTTTTTCTCTAAGATTTTATCGAAGTAGTAAAAAAAATCTCATTTACAAATAAAGAAAAATAGAGGAAGTGAGATGCTCGAAAATGGAGGAATTTACGCCGAAGATCGAACCCAAGAAACCCATCCTCATAGGAGTGGTTTTGTTTCGTTGATTTAGGGGACATCAGCGCAAGTTTAAGCTCGTTTCTGTGAGAGAAAGATTCGTAGAGGATTATATTTGGGAGAGGTTGGACCAATTTGGACGAATGAGCTGCCGAGGACTAAGTGGAAAATGATTCAGGTTCTACTTTTGAATATAAAGTATAAGTTATTAAAATAAAACGAACCAACTATGGTGCCTGTGTAGGTCCATTCTGATAAATCAAGTGTCACTAGAGGTGAGTTGACGACTTTTTAATGGTCCTATATCTAGCAAAACACAGTAATTAAAAAAAAAAAAAAACGCTCTTGATCACAAAAAATGGTGCTTATGTGGGTCATTCTTGTAAATCCAGACGCCACTGGAGGCTGACCCTCTAGTGGAGCTAGACCTTCCGAACATAGTAACTCATGAAAAGCATTCTAACTAATACATAGGGGGAGAACCCATAGCTAAATCAACTATGGTGCTTACACGGGTCAATTCCATGAGACATGATATCTGTAATAGCCTGAACCCACTTGCAAACAAATATAGTCTCCTTTGAGATTTTCCTTTTGAACTTTCCTCAAAATTTTTAAAACGAGTCTATTAAGGTGAAGTTTGCACATCCTTGTAAATAATGTTTCGTTTCTCTCTCCAACTGACGTGAGATTTCACAACCCATCTCGTTCGAGGCTCAACATGCTGTCTGACACTCGTTTTCTATCCCATCAAAACACTACTCTAAAAAAAATGGTTATTGAGAATAAATTCAAAAAATATAAATTATCTAAAAAATTGTACTCACATTCTCCACGTGGCCTTCTCGAATGTCTCCAAATTTACTGGACCAAATTGCCCTCAATACTATTAAATATTTAAATTTTAATGAAAAAAAGAAAAATCCACGCTAAACGAGTCAAGATTCAATTTATTTCTCCTTCATTTTGGTTTCTAGTTCCGATCACAGCCGGCGATGGAAGCAGCCTCGAATCTCAGTTCCTCACTTCCCCTTTCGCCGTCGCACCACAGGACCACCGCCGTCTTAACTCGTCTTCAGCGGATCGCTTCTTTATCCACAGCCGCCGCCGGAGCCCTCCCGTCGTGTCGTACACATTTGACTCGCCTTCATCAGCGTCGATCCGCGATTTTGCCTCTACGTTGCAATGGTAATTCGAATTTCCGATCTGTTGTGTAAGGTCAATATTCGCCGACGCAGGTCAAAATTGAACTCCTTGCGGTAAGGAACTTTTTGAACGATGGGCAATTTGGTCATATGGGTTCTCCGCTTGTTGCTTCAACTTTTTTGTATAAGAAATAATAAATTAAACCTATGGATTCCGTATTGGCCGCTGCCATTCTCTCTTTCTCTCTGGTCTTACCTCCCTTGAACTGGGTTTTGATCGAGTGTCCGGCGGCTGTTTGGCAGTGAGGGAGACGGTGGCAGATCAAGAAATGGCGTCTATTGATGTAGAAGACCCACGCATAGCCAAAATCGCCAAGGCCATTCGAGTTATCCCTGATTTTCCCAAACCAGGTACCAATCTCGTTCTTGGCTGATGGGTATTTTGTTGGTAAAGGCTAAATTTCTTTGGGCTGAACATTATCTTCCTTGTTTTGGTAGGGATTTTGTTTCAGGACATTACGACGTTGCTTCTTGATACCAAGGCCTTCAGGGACACTATTGATTTGTTCGTGGAGAGGTACAGAGGGAAAGATATCACTGTGGTTGCTGGTAAATTCTAGTTTCAAAAGGGTGTCATTTAGATCAGGAAGTAATTTTGTAGTTTAACTTGAAGTGAACCAATTGATCTTGTTTGTTCTGTAGGGATTGAGGCGAGGGGTTTCATTTTTGGACCTCCCATAGCTCTGGCTATTGGTGCAAAATTTGTTCCCATGAGAAAACCCAAGAAGTTGCCTGGTACAATTTTGTGCTTGACTCGCGTTTGTTTGTGGCCTTGTGAATCTATCTAGAAACTTTTTAATTTTTAACTAGATTCTAGCATAATGTTTCTGGATAGGATTGGCTTTGGGCCTTTCATGGGTAGCTTAGGTGGTGGGCGAAGAAGGCCCCCTTCTAGGGCCTCAAGTCATTAGTGAGATATTACTTTGAAAGAGCTAGAATTCTAACCTTGTGTCAGGACCTACGGGTGAAGAAGGCTCCCCTCTGGGGGCTGAGCCATCAATGAGATACCACTCTGAAAGAGCTAGAATTCTAACCTTGTGTCAGGTCCTACGGGCGAAGAAGGCCCCCATCCGGGGGGTCTGAGCCATCAACAAGATTCTACTCTGAAAGAGCTAGAATTGTAACCTACCTATGGGCGAAGAAGGCCCCCATCCAGGGGCCCGAGTCATCAGTGAGATACCACTCTAAAATAGCTAGAATTCTAACCTTGTGTCAAGACCTACGGGTGAAGAAGGTCCCCTTCTGAGGGGGTCCGAGCCATCAGTAAGATACCACTCTGAAAGAGCTAGAATTCTAACCTTGTGTCAGATCCTACGGGCGAAGAAGGCCCCGGGAGCCATCAGTGAGATACCACTCTGGAAGAGCTAGAATTCTAGCATTGTGTCGGGACCTACTGGTCAAAGGATAGTCTCAAGTAGACAGTTTCTATGGGGCGTAGGCCTCCGGTTAAGAATGAGAAATAGAATTGGGATCGAAGGTGTTATAAATATAGGTGGGATCTAAAGTCCCAGTATTCTTAACACCTCCTTCCTCCTAAAAGGTAATGGAGGTGTGCAAAAGTTTCCTCGGGGCTAGACGAATATTGGCCCTTTGAGTGCCAAAAACTCTTCATGCATATGCTATTAGGTTTAATGTTTGCTATCTTTAACCCGATGGTAAAGAAGCAAGCAATCTGCATGCCTTAGACGTATTCTAGTTTCTAATGCAAGAAACTTGGAGCCTTTAATCGATGTTCCAAGTTACTTTGGTACAATGATACTCAAGAAACTGGATAGTGGCTATTGTGTTGGATTGTCATAGTTAATTCATCTTTGAATAAACATGTAAATAATGATTCTGTTTCTGAAATGCATGTTTACAGGTGAAGTCATTTCAGAAGAGTACTCTTTAGAGTATGGAACAGATAAAATTGAGATGCATGTAGGAGCTGTTGAAGCTGGAGAACGCGCTCTTGTGATAGATGATCTCATTGCAACTGGGGGAACCTTGTGTGCAGCAATAAGACTACTTGGTAGGTTATTTTTAAAGCCAACTTGTTATATTACTTTTTAGCTGATAATGCACAGGCCAGCTAAATAAACCAGCGATGCATTGCGTTTTTACTCTTATTTACTCGATGTCATTATCATGGCTGTAATTTTCAAACTTGCTCAGTTCTAGGCCTCAGGTTACTCATTGAATATGGTTAACTGTTATTGTGATTGTGCTTTGGTTTCTATGAAATTTGCTCAGTTTCATTATTAAGTTGCTGAGAATCTGCTGAGAAATGATAATTCTTTTCCGACTCATGGCTGCACTATAGATGGATCCCACGTTGGTTGGGGAGGAGAACAAAGCATTCTTTATAAGGGTGTGGAAACTTCCCAAGCAATCGCATTTTAAAAACCTTTAGGAGAAGCCCGAAAGGGGAAGCCCAAAAAGAACAATATCGGCTAGCAGTGGACTTCGGTCATTACAAATGGTATCAGAGCCAGACACTGGGCAGTGTGCCAGCAAGGATGCTGGTCCCAAAGGGGAGTGAATTGTGAGATCCCACGTTGATTGGAGAGAGGAAGGAGTGCTAACGAGGACGTTGAGCCCCGAAGGTGGGTGGATTGTGAGACCCCACATTGGTTGGGGAGGAAAACGAAACATTTTTTATGAGGGTGTGGAAACCTCTTCCTCGCAGATGCATTTTAAAAACTTTGAGGTAAAGCCTAAAGAGGACAATATTTGCTAGCGGCGGTGAGCTTAGGCTGGGCTTGGGCCGTTACACTTACTATTTTAAACTTTTCTTTAAGAGCGTAAAGTTATCTTGTTCATGATCTCTTGGTTATATTAATCGGTTGTTATCTATTTATGACAGAGCGAGTTGGCGTGGATGTGGTCGAGTGTGCTTGTGTGATTGAGCTGCACGGACTAAAGGTAAGCCTTTGCAAAAATCTGAGAACAGACCAAAACCTTTTAAGTAGACCTACTAATTACAGAACTTCCCATGGATTCTGTCTAGTTGCATGTTTATGACATGATGAGTATTCTCATTTTCTTTAGTCTCGAAATCGACTCTAGCCATTTCTTCGTCTTGAATTTTATCAGGGTCGTGAAAGATTGGGAGACAAACCTCTGTTTGTTCTAGTTAACGCAGCAGCATGATCGCAGAGCCTTCTTCTGTAACACGACGTGTTCGGTAATGACAATATTATCACGCACCGCTGCTAGAAGTTGAAGTTTTAAAGTAATGCATAATTTTGAAGCCGAGAGTGTTGCTAGAAATAAAAGGGATGGTATTAATTTTGAGTATCTGCAGAAACTTCTTTATTTTGAAGTTAAGTAGTTTATATGTCTCTCTTTCTCTGAATATACCTTATTTGAATGAGTTTATAATGATTACTCTTTTCCTAAGCCAATGTGGAACCGTGTATGTACTCCTAGCAATCTTCCCCTTGAAGGTAGTACCTTTTTAGGCTTCTTTGTCGACTTGATCCGACCAATATCTTGTACGATTGCAAATCACATTGTGGGATATTCCCTAATGGTGACGATGACGATCACCTATCGCATCATCTACCTCCTCCCCTCGAACGAAGATCTACTCCTCTATCGGGGAGTTATTGATGGGTTATTACTTGCTTGTCACCCAAATCACTTTTTGTTTGATGAGGGACCATCTCAATGTTTTAGGAATATAAAGCGGCAACAGTCCAAGCCTAACACTAACAGATATTATTTGTTTTGGCCTGTTATGTATCGCTATTAGTTTCACGATTTCAAAATGCAAAGAGGACATTAGACATAACAGTTACGTATTTGCTAGCTCATTGTGGTTACATATCGTTACTGGCTCAAAAAGAACAATATTACTAACTCTCTTTTTATTTAGAACTTAAAGATATCTTTGATACACAATTTGGTTTATACTATGTTGTAATGCTAATTGACATGTCCAGTTTGGACATAAACTTCGTACTAATGGAAATGATTGTCTTTACTTCTATACTCATGATCATATGATTCTTTTGGGAATTGTAATGGTCTAATTCTACCGCTAGCAAATATTGTCCTATTTGGGCTTTTTCTTTTGAACTTTCTCTCAAGGTTTTTAAAACGCGTCTATTAAGGAAAGGTTTTCATACCCTCGAAAAGGATGTTTCATTCTTCTCTCTAACTAACGTGGGATCTCACAATCAACCCCCCTTTGGGACCTAGTGTCCTCGTCGGTACTTGTTCCCTTATCCAATCAATGTGGGACCCTCCTCCCAATCCACCCCCTTCAGGGCCCAGCGTCCTTGCTGGCACATCGCCCTATCTCTGATACCATTTGTAATGGCCCAAGTCTACCGCTAACGGACATTGTCTCTTTGGACTTTCCCTCAAGGTTTTTAAAACGCGTGTGCTAGAAATAGGTTTCCACACCCTTTAAAAGGGTATTTCGTTCCCCTCTCCAACGAGGACGTGGGATCTCACATGAGCTCTCTTTCCTTTTCTTTTAGGTGTAGTAGATTATACAAACATTCTCCGGTTGGTACCATTGGTGTGCTTCATCTAGAAGACTCGAGCCGTACTAGAATTTAGGAAAAAAAAAAAAAATTAACACAACCAAAAAAAGAGAAGTCATTAATTAATATAAAGGAATAATTTAGGTAAGAATTAACAATTGATACATTTATTAAATTAGAATTATCTTGATACAAGTTTCTTCCCTATCCATATAATTTGTTTTTAATAATCGGACGACTTGACATTAATATAAATAAATTATCCTTTTTTTGAAAAAAAAAACACGTAATAATTAATGATATTAGTTTTCTATATATATAAACAATTTAATATACATTAGAATAGTCCATTCCCTGATAATTTAGAAACATAAGATAATTAAAACGCTAATTAATGCACCTCCAGCCGTTAATTAACAAATATGTGCTCAATATTTAAACCTTGCATGAATAATGCTGTTTATAGATTAATTCATTACGTGTCACTTCAGGCTTAAATAAACATATTTTTTTTCAATGTCGGAAAATTACAAGAATGTGTATTTTCTATTTTTTTTATTTAAAAAATATTCATATAATTAGCGATTCACGTCATTTATTATTATCTTAAAAAAAAGATTCAAAACCTCTCACTTCTTAAATAATGCAGTTTAAAATAATTAAAAGTTTTAATCGTAAAATTGTTTAATTTATATATCTCTAATATGTTTTGTTTCTGTCTGTTATCATTCATTCAATTATTAATTTATTAATAAAAAAACTAATTAATATTTTTTGGGGTGTTTTTTCTTAAATTTAAAAATTATGTTATAAAATTGTCATATAGATTAATTTTATTTTTTTATTTTTTATTGTTTAAATTCTTTTATCAACAAATAATAATTTACCATAAGGTAGTTCACTCCAATTTTAAATCAATATTTAAAAATAAAATGTATACCTTAAAAAGTTTTTTAATGTATATATCGGAATTCCTAATCCAATCGTCGCAAAAATAAATAGAAAATTTTTGTAGAGACAGAAGATGAAATAGGTGGTAGGAACGGAATTGGGGAAAGTTTTCTCATCCCGTCCTGTCCAATAAACATCCCTAATTATAGCGACCGACTAAAAAATTCAATAGTTCAAGGTAGCGGGCTCCAAGGAGCTCATGAACCAATAAGAACAACACCGTTAAGGCTAAATGATGAAAAATTTAAAGTTTAACGAGCTAGAACTGTAAGTTGAGCTTAAGCAAGTTAGTAAAATCTCCTTGTTAATTTTTAAAAAAATTTATAAAAAAAAAACTTATAACTCAGGTATATTTTAGGTATAAGTAAAAAGAAATATAAATTTTTTGCGATTGGAGCGTAATAGAGTTGAGAGCCTATATAGTTCGTTTAGATCATAATGATCCGTAATTGTTATTTTTTAATTTCTCTGTAAACTTTCATTTTACAACTAATTTATTTTTCATTTATTTTCTAAGTAATGACTCCTTATCTAACTAGAGAGTCCGAACTGTTATAGCTATCATATTGTTCGTCTATATTTTCTTTTTAAAATTTCGAGACACAATCTTAATCTCCAAAGTAAGCACCGTGTATAATATTATCCCTTCTAAAATTTTAAATTATGGATATATTTTCATGAGTAGAATATGAGGCCCTCTAACGCCATGTGGATCAACCGTACAAGAAATCATAGGAAGGCTACAAGGAAAGAGTAGCATTATAAGTGATTCGTCTCGTTAAAGAGTAATGCAACAATATCTTAGCTCAACTCAACGTCACAATAATCTAAACACCGACTTACGCATCGAAACATGTCACGATGGAGCTGACGTAGATTTAAGATTGGATTTGATAAATAAAAGACACTATTTTCTAATAATAATTTATAAAATATAGAGTAATATAAAAATAGGAAATGGACAAAAAGAGAAATTACACGTGGAACTGTTGAAGAATGCGAATCCGAGTTGGCCAAAAAAATTGAACACAATGCGAGAGTCTTGGAGAACCAATTTCCCTTTCTCATTCCCACGTGGAGAATCAACCAAGACGAAGACCACACACACGTGGAAGACCCCTACACGCCATGTCCACGTACGCACATTAAACAAATCCAAACGAAATACTTCAAAAATACGGTTTCCGTTTTAAGCACGTACGTAGAGTGTTATGGACTCTTTTTCTTTAAATTCAAGTCTCCGTATTGTCTCCGAAGAAAATATTGAAATATTAAAAAGAGAAAATAGCTTTTGAAACTACCCTAAAACGCGAATAATAAGCCACTGGTTGGTGCCCTGACGTGATCAGGATCGAAACTATTTTCGAGCGTTGGCTATCAATCATACATGTTAAAGTCATCGAGTTCGAACTTTACTCACAACAATGTCGAAAAAATATCGACCGTGACTCAATTTTTTTCACGCTCGGACCCAATTAATTTATATATATAATAATTTTAAAATGGGGGGGGGGGGGAATTAATATTGTGGAGGCGTGGGTTTGGTTTGAAAGGTCGTGCAATGGGCGGCGCAATTCCCGAAGATAAAAGAAAACGAGTGGTCCGGCGAATGCGCCGGAATCCGCGGCGGAGAAGAATGACGACACTTTTGAATTAACGGACCCCTCCCTCCTTCCATCATGGGGTCCGTTTACAATATTGTGATATTTCGAGGGCCTAAATGAAAAATAAAGACTCCATTATTTTATTTATTTTTTTATCTAATAAAATCTTGTCGGCAAGCTGATTTTCACGCATAATTTTAATTAGTTGAATTTTTTAAAAATTTAAAATAATTATAATAATGTATAGGGCAGTACTGTCATTTGACTTGCTTCTAACCATTATTATATGCCAACGTGTTTGACTTATGGATTAAGCTTTAATAATAATCCAATTTTAAAAGTCAAACTTATATTTATTTATTCTAAACAAATTTAGATAATTAACTTATATATTATATTCTGTAATTTTACTTCGGTTTATGCTAACATGGTAAATGGCTTTATTGTTGACTTGGTTGGATGACTTGATTGTTGTATGAACGACGTACCCGATGGCCTCTGCACATGTCATGATTTTATGATTGTTTGATGTATGTGATGTTTATGTTTATGTTTATGTTTATGTTATGATGTCAGATATGATAGGAACCAGTTATGCTATGTTATAAAATATGTCATGAATGGTTATTTTATGGGATTATGTTATGTTATCGATGTTGTATGATGCATGAACCTCTATATACCATGTAAGCTATGTAATAAATTCACTCGTAGCTTATGAGACATTAGAAAGCATAAAGCCATATACGTTAAGTACGAAAGATATGACAAGTATTTTGTTTTAATGGTAGCTGTTAAGTATTTATCAATGAATTGATACTATGTGACTTCATGCATATTGTATCCATTATGATGAGTATAGACGCGTACATATCTATGTTTTGTCATGATATTATACAGACTCCTTTTTCTCTGTAGTTCTGATATCATGAGTGTGCACTAGCTAAAGGGCATGGCCAGGGGTATGTATACGCTCGCCTGTCTAGTGAGTCTACGTGCGCATGCATGAGCCGTGTGTAAAGAAATACTACACATTTAAATTTTACCAAGATTGAAAAATAGAGTTCAAGGCCATGAAATGTTTTCATGACTTTGAACTTGTTACTTTCGTTTTCCCTAACTGCATTGTGGTTTTACGAACGTTTAAGTTCATAATATCATTTATGTAATGTTTTAAATGAATTTTTCACTTAGTTATATCACGCATGCAGTGACATCTTTATTTTATTAAGAAAAATAATATAAGAATTACCTTGTTTAAGATTCAAATCGCTTCACAAACATAATAGATCATATCACACTTGAATGATTTTAAACATGCAACATACGCCGTATAGAAACTTAACTCGTAGCTATATATATATATATATATATATATTATTTAAAAAAATAATTAGGATGAAAAAAAAAAACATGAAAATGAAAGCCGACAAAGAGCGATTTTGACGGTACATTTTTGTCAGAATATAAAAGAATGTCAGAGTCCAACCCCCACGATGTGGGTGACCCTTACATTCCCCTTTTTTGTTTGTTTTATTTAATTATTAATTATTAATTCCTTTTCCCTTTTTTTTTTTTAAATATTGTTTTATCCAAACAAAGAATTAATCTGTATTTATTGTTATAACAAAATTCAAAGACACCCCACGTTCTTACATTTTTAGATTATAAAACATAAGTCCAACCCTTCTCCCAAACCATCCTCTTTTAAATTTTTTTTTTTAATCTCTTATCTTAAACCGTCTTAATTAGGTGAACTCTTATTAAGTCAGATCATTCAAATATCGACTCGTTCAACATTTTCTCGTTTTTTTTTTCTCTAATTTTCCTTCTCATTTATTCACTTTTGAAAATAATCTCGAGTATTTTTTTTATTTTTAAAGAAATATTGGCATGAATTAATAATATTTATGAATATGACGGCTAAGTTTATAATTTTATTATTATGAGAAAATTACAACATAATTATTATATTTTTGCTCCCTATTTAGAAAACAATGTTTTAAAATTATATTTTGTATTAAAATGCAAACAAAATACATGACGAAAGAAATAGCAATAAAATGGTCAAAAGGAACAAAAAATAATAAAGAGGGCTTCTTTGTTCTTATTCCTCCTCAAATATTCTTTTCTTAAATTTCTCAAAATTTTTAATTTTTGTTTTCATCATATTTACATTTTAAAATTCTATTTTAATCGATTGAATTTGGAAGAATATATTGTAATATTGTTTTATATTTTTAATAAAAAATTATAGTGAATATAAAATTTATCCATTAAAAAATTACAAATTTCTCCGGCCTCGACAAAGTCCATTTTATTACCTTTTCTCTAGAAATAATGTTTACTTCAAAAATTGCTATTAAAAAAAAATAACAGCAGAAATCCAAACATTTATCTATCCTACGTGTTTTAAAGTCATGAAGGGAAGTTTGAAAGGGAGGATGGATCTGGGTGTGGAAACTTTTTTCTATCAGACGTGTTTTAAAGCCTTGAGGGAAGCTCGAAAGGGAGGATGGATCTGGGTATGGAAACCTTTCTCTAAAGATATAGAAGAAGGGAGTCAGTGGGTCAATATCCGACATAAAAAGGGTCAAACCATAACAGACGAGAAGCTAGCCGATCTCATAATTAAAATTGATGGCGTGCATGATGACAAAGAAAGCTACTCCGTCTCCTTACTGGTTCGACCCTTGGTCCCGAGTTGGGGTCTCCTAATTTCATTTGGATGCCATCATTGTGGACTCTTGATAATAAAATACAACAAAACAATCACTAATCAATGATTAATAAATCACTAATCAATGATTAATAAAATTCTGGTATCCCATTGCCATCACAGCATTGAGTATAAATATCCCATTTTCTTTCAATCATCCCCAAAAGAAAACAAAACAGAAACAAAGATCTTAGCTTTGATTTCTCTTCATAAAAATGGAAGCTTTGGGAGCTTTTACTGATGGGGAATGGGATTCTTTCACTGCCATCTTCTCATCCCTTCAAGAACTCGATCAATCCCTAATCCCCACCGAGCTTCCGTTGCCCAACAATGGCGCCTCTGAGCTTCCTAATAATACCTGGTTCTATTCCTTAGACGCTTTTGATCCCAATTTCCAGAGCTCTGTTCAACAGGACATGAGCTGTAGTAGCTGCACCCCTGTTTGGATGGACGAAGTACAAAACTGTCTCGCCGCCACCGCTGAAGCTTGCGACCATGGCAGCCAGCCGCCGCAGCTTGTCGATGGAAATGAACCGATTGCGATGAAAAGAAAAGACAAAAACAGAGAGCTTTCTTATAATCAGAAGAAGAAAACTCGAATCTCCGGCGATGTAAGCCTTCTTTTTACAAAAAAAATTCGTGGGTTTCAATTTTATTCAACATTTTTACAAAAAAAAATTTGAATTTAGGGGCAAAAGAAGAAAACCCAGAAGAAAACAGAGGAAATAGTTGAGGATGCAGGGGTATCAGAAGGACAGAGCTCGAGTTCAGAAGAGGAGGGTCACGGCGGCTCAGCCACCACCTCCGACGGCGGCATGAACGGAAAGGGCAGAGCCAGCAGAGGGTCGGCCACGGATCCACAAAGCCTGTACGCCAGAGTACGCATTTTCTTGTCAATTCTCCTCTGTAAACTCTGTTTTTTTTGCATGAACTCCTGAAATGAAGATTCATTTTTTTTGTTGCAGAAACGAAGAGAGAGAATCAATGAGCGTTTAAAAATGTTACAGAAACTCGTTCCCAATGGAACCAAGGTGAGGCATCAAATGGGTTTGTTCAGATCTATGAAACAGAGTGAATTGCTGACAGTGTTTTGATTGGGCAGGTTGATATCAGCACCATGCTTGAAGAAGCTGTTCATTATGTCAAGTTCTTGCAGCTCCAAATCAAGGTAAATTCATTAATTCAAAAACCTTGACGGAAATCTGGAAAGGATAATATGGGAAAATAATAATATCGGCTAGCGGTGAGCTATTTACCATAAAACGCTATTGTTTTGTGCAGTTATTGAGCTCAGATGATCTATGGATGTTTGCTCCTTTGGCTTACAATGGAATGGACCTTGGTCTTCACCAGAGCCTCTCTCCGTTTCTCTCAAATTGAGACATTTTTTTTATTTCCATTTTTACCCTTGTAATGTTTAATTAACTCCGCTTAATTAAGATTAATACAAATATTTTAATCTGAAGTTTAATAAAATTATGATTACGAGGAGAATCCTCGCAAAATCATTACCTGTTCTGTCTGCTTTTCACCAACTGAACGCAACTCATACAGAATCTGAACTTATTCGATCACACATATTGCTAGTGCCTACATGTTCAGTCGTTTGCAACTCTAGTTGACTTGTCTCTACACTAGGTCTAGTCATTTAGTTTGACCTTGCCTCTACTCTACCCCAAGGGCTCTCATGTGTCACATCACATCTTCAATTATCATCTTGGTTCCCAACAACACAACCATGCATTGTGATGTCATCCCATGTGTTGGGATAGCTCAATCATATTGGCTTGCTTGTACATGTCTATCATAATCGACCCATGTGTCACTCATGTTATCAGAACATCCCGATCTCCATCCATTTGAGTTCTCATTGGGGCATGAGCTCTCCTATGTCCATGCTAAGTCATTTACAGTTCTCGCACCGGATAGCGGGTGCATATACAAACCTCTCACACATGCGTTGTGGTGCAATGTCGATGTACCCATGCCGTCAGACATTGTCCTTGAAAGACTCATTTCTAAGGAAGAAACTCAAGATGTTCATCTTACAACACTTGCCCACACTGTGACACACGTATGTGCCACATATAGCTCACTTAGGCCACAAGGCTCATGGGTAGTAGAGAGCTAACACCATGTCTCTCCATATCGTACATTTTGAGACCTTTTCTAATCTTCTTAGAGTAGACATGATTTTGGCGATTGGTCATAAGGCACCGTGGAGCATTCGTCTAGTATTCGATTAACTCCAAATTTGGTGAGCTTTCATTTTAACTCCAAAATCGCATGCCAAAACTCATCAAAACTCTAACTTCTGAGGTTACGGCACAAAGTCCTATCAATCCCTCTTTGAGCTTGTCTTCAATACTCATATTATCTCATTCTCTCTAATTTTATGTATGACTCGACTTGACTTTAATGCACATTCTTCTTAGTGTATTGGACGGTGCATCGTCCTCTTTGGTCGCATCATGACCCATGTCTGTCTCAGCCTTCACATGATCAGATGGGCACCACTTGAGGGTCGCCATCTTATCGATCCACGTGTGGAGATCACAACTACTGTCTTCATAGTATGATTGTGACACTCAAAACTCACACTCATCAGACTCCTCGACCCTCACACGCATGTCTAAAGGCCTTGTTGATGGATGGATGGATGGATGCATGCCCTTTGTGGTACCATCCTACTCTAAACCCCATATACAAATCAAACATTAAAATGATTTAACCCTCCTCTGTTTATCCTCCCTTTATTTCTCTCCTCTGTTTCTCCTCTGTTTTTCCCTTTCTTTAATTTCTATCTTTCAGGTTTCTTAATGGCGGCGATTACCATGGTGGGTTCGAACCGATCGAGGTTGAGAAGGTCGTCGCTGCAATGAAGGCCAATTACCAATCCTGGGTCAACGGATGTCGGCGCTGATGTTCCAGCGGCGGTTAAGGAATTCAGCCGGACTCTGTTCAACATGAGGCCCGACATTTCCCTGTTCGTGTCGAAGGTGATCTTCAGCAGCGATCTCCGGGGAGTTCTCGGGCTGGTGAAAGTCCCTTGTTGCATTATGCAAACCGCTCAAGACGCGTCGGTTCCGGCATCGATGGCTATCTACCTGAGAGACCATCTCGGCGGCCAAAACATCGTGGAGATGCTGCACACCGAAAGCCACCTACCCCATCTCAGTTCTCCTCAGCTACTGGTCCGCAAGCTCCGCCGTGCCCTTTCCCGGTGACTCCGACGTGGCCCCATCGCCATTACACGATTTACCAAATTGAAGAATTTAGTTTTGATTTTGGGAGGGAGGGAAGAAATCAAGGGTGGAGAATGAGACACGTGGGGAGTGAATATGTGGAAGTTAGTTAGGCTACGATTTTCCACGTAAAAGGACAAGAATTCCCCACGTGAACAACACGTGATGCGTGTCCTATTTCTTTTTTTCTTCCATTTTTTGTTTCCCCCACCTTTTTTTTTCCTTCTTTTTCCCTCTTTTTATTTTTATTTTTATTTTTGTTCTTTATTATTTTGGTTAATTTTGGATATTTTTGTTTGGTCAAAAATAAGATTAAAAAAAAAATAGAAATAGAATATTGAATTATATGATATCATAAGACTGCTGAGAAATTTCTTTGCATTAGTTAAATGAGGTCGATAATAGGGATTATATTTCTCTTCTGCAAATCAATCTCATTTCTTCGCATTGGTTCGGTGGATGTGAGCGTCGTTTCAACAGTGGCAAGCGGCAGGGTTTCTTCTTCTTCTTCAGTGACCGTGGTAGTTTGGGTGTGAGTTCGTAGGACTTCAGGTGTGTATTTGGTGAACTTGCGAGATGTGGAGCAAACCGAGTGAATTTTGTTGGGTTTGAATGTTTAATTTGCGAATTTATGGCATGTTCGTTCGAACCTTTAGTTTCTTAATTTTAAATTAAATTAAAGTCGATTTCAATGTTTCTACAACACTCATGAAACACTTAATCCCAACAAGTATAGTCTTTTACTATGCCCTGATTCAAATATGTGATCAATATCACTAGAGACCAGGTCATTTTCCTATGATTGACGATGTAGTGTGTGAGAAGTATTAGAGGTAATTAGTTAACCTTAGTAGTGAACCTACCTCGATTGATGGGGATCCACACATCTACCTAAGATAACCATGAGTTGGTAGATTGGATAGTGCCTCGAGATTTGATATTGACAATGCCAGTATTGTGTGTGGAAACGAATAGATAGGAGGGTGAGGAACTACATGAGTACTTAATAGTTAGTATGCACGAGGGTCGCTCCTCAAAATTAGACATGACATTATGAACCTACTTACGAGTTGCCAGCCCGACCATGAGACCTTACAGAAGTGAACCAAAGTGAACCATTTACGACTCATATAGTGAGAGCATGAGAAACTTTGAGTTATAGTATTTAGGTTTCAATATGAACTTAAATCAGCTACCAAAACTTAAAGAATATTCCTCGTGAGCACGTTATATAGATATGTCATTTTTAGCTGCAAGTTAAGATTTAGTTTAGAGTCCCGACTCCCTTACTTATTATTATTATTATTATTATTTTTGCTACTTTCTATAATAGTTCAAGCCCAGCACGATTTGATATTGTCATTTTTGGATTTTTCCTTTCGAGATTCCTTTCAATAATTTTAAAACGCGTCTGCTAAACAGAGGTTTTCACATCGTTATAAATAATGTTTTGTTCCCCTCTCCAATTGACGTATTCACTAACACTCATTCTCCTCTTTAATCGATGTGGGATCTCACAATCCACCTCTTTTAGGGTCGATGTGGGATCTCACAATCCACCTCCTTCAGGGTCGATGTGGGATCTCACAATCCACCCCCTTCAGGGTTGATGTGGGATCTCACAATCCACCCCCTTCAGGGTTGATGTGGGATCTCACAATCCATCCCTTTGAGGGTCCAGCGTCCTCACACTTTCTCCAACCGATGTGGGATCTCACAATCACCCCTCTTTGGGCCCAGCGTCCTCACACTTTCTCCAACCGATGTGAGATCTCACAATCACCCCTCTTTGGGCCCAATGTCCTCATTGGCACTCGTTCCTCTCTCCAATCAATACGAAATCTCACACTCTCTTTTCCAAATGGCAATTGAACTGAGGTCGATAGCAAAAGCATTTCGGAGCTACACGACTATAGAATTACGAATCCATCTCTTAATTTCAACCAACTAATGTGACGAACGAAATCGAGGAGTTCAATTTCTTAGGATCCTTAATCTAATCAAACCATTAATGAAGGTGGATCAATAACATCACAAGAAATGTTGGATGAATGGAGTTGATGCAGACAAGACATTAAGAATGTGAATTTGGAGAAGTGACATGAAACCCTAAACCCTAATAATTGAAACCTTCTCTCCAAACCCAAACCATTCAAAACTTTCCATTTCTTACTTACCAAAACTGGAAACTTAGTTTCCCTTCACATCCTTCTCCAAACCAATCAAAACACAAAAATTTCTTAATCGGAGCCGCCGCCACTGGTTCAGTCGTTAGCCGGCAACCGACCGGCAGTTCGTTGGTCGACGAGCTACCCAGCACCGGTTGTCTGAATTGCCGACACAAAATTATAAAGCATACGAATTATGAGAAAAATAATTAAAAAGCATTTTAAATTCTTTTTTGAGAAAATGAGAAAATAATAATAATAATAATAATTATTATTATTATAATAAAAGCATATTAAATGATGAGGAACCTTCTGTTGTTTGGTTCACAAGGCACACCACACATGTGCCCCATGTGGAGAATATATAGCTAACAATTAACATTTATTCCTAAGTTTGTGGCCAATAATTTTCTCATTATAAACATATAATTTTCATTAATCAATAATTCATTTATTTTTCTCTAATTTTATAATTCTGATTATGTTTGTATATTTGTGTTGTTAATTATGAATTGTAATCTCATTTAATAAGATATTTGTGGAGTTTAATTTTTGCATTTAAAATTAAAGTCAATAAAAGAAACAAAACAAGTTCAATATTTAAAATTATAAAATTGTTAAAATATGAAAAGCATCAATACTATCACTTTCCAATTTTCAGACTTTACAATTATATAAATAAAAAATTATTCCTTTCGTGAAACAAGTCATCCTAATTATATATATATATATACTAAAACATGGTAGGATGAGACGAGAATTAGAGTAGAGAGATTCCTCTAGTAAGAAGGTAAATAGGTAGATATTTGTCTTATATCCATAACAAATCGGTCCCAATTTTAGATCTTAAAAGAGGCCCTCTCAAGAAAAAATCTGGTACATAATAATTATTATTTTTAAAGGAAAAAAAGCAAAAGAAAAAAGGGAGGAGTTTGGACGTTGAATTGAATGATTCAGAAAGGGGTAAGGTAAAAGTAGCACATCAGCCGTCAAGGTAGGGGTCCTGGATTGCGACATGTCGGCCTCCGTATTGACTCAACGACCGCCACTCACTTGCTCAACATACGACACGTCGCGATTGCCATTTACCTTTTCACCCCCCAATTTAATCATCATTCATCAATACCTCCCCCCATGCTACACCTCCTTGTCGGCTATAACTATAATACAAATAAAACGTTAAACACATATTTTTATTCATTTTTTATAATAATTTAATCATTATTTTATTCCTTATTTACTAAATAAAATCTCATTTTCTTCAATTATTGTAGACTCTATTTTTTTCCATATTTTATTATTTTAATTAAATAAGAAAATAAAATGCCCCACAGTCAACACATACAGTATTCTCTCTCTCTCTTTTTTTTTTTTTAATAATAAAAATAAAAATAAAAATAAAATCCAATATTCGATTTCTGGGTCGGGCAGGCCACCTCTATTATTATTATTTTTTTTCCATTTACAGGTATTTAAATATATCAAATAATTTCACAAAAAGAAACCTCAAAATTCGATCGATTTATCACAACAAACATTAAAAAAAAAAAAAAGAAATTATATATTTACAAGAAAACCTCTCCTCTATTTGTTTTTTTGGGTATGGGGGTCTGCATCGTCATCGTCCACGTGGCCACAACAAAAATTAGACTGACACATCTGAGGTGGTGGCAGCGCAGTTGCCGGATCTTGGTTGCCGTAGAAGCTCTATCAGTTTCTCCGCCTGTCCTCAATTTCACCCACACATAAATACAAATTTTTTTTAATTACTACTAATTCTCAATTTAATTCAATTTTTTTAAAAATTAAAATGATAAAACCAGAGAAGAAGACTGACGTGGCAGGACAGCCTTCTCTTTTTTTTTTTTTTTTAATTA
>NW_019268532.1:3273934-3290636 GCF_002738365.1 Cucurbita moschata
TTTTTTTTTTTTTTTAATTAGGAAAAAATGAAATGCCACGTCAGTTATGCCAATTGGTCGGCCTGAGAATGTCAGAGGCAGGTTTTGGCCGGAATATTATCGTACCTTTTGTTTGGCGCGATTGGTGCCGGACTGTGTCAAGGCGATTAGCGGCGGGATTGCTCCTTCACGGGCTACCATTGTACGATAAAGGACACTGTCCTCGCAAACCTGCAGCAAAATCACCGCCGCGATCTCCTTTTGTCGCTGTGTTCCGTCTTCAACTAATTCCACTAGTACCGGAATTCCGCCTTCTTCTACCAGCGCCGTCCTCGCCTCTGACAACGATACCAATACGCTCAACACGAACGCCGACTTATCCACCATGTTTGACCCGAAATCCGCCATTAATTCCACTAACGGCCTCATGATTCCTGCTTTTACTGCTCTGATTTTGTTTTCCTTAACCGAGCACAGTGAATACAGAGCCGTCGATGCGTCCTTCTTTCCGCGAAATCCGCCGTTCTCTAACAGATTCACCAAAAGCGGAATCGCTCCGCACCGTCCGATTGCAATCTTGTTCTCCTCCATTTGCGATAGTCGTAGTAAAGCACAAGCGGCGTTCTCCTTCGCCGTAGGAGTTCCCGACATCAGCGCTCGAACCAGAGGCTTAATCGCACCAGACGCCGCTATTTGCTCCTTGTTCTCATCGCATAACGAGAGATTCAAAATCGCCGTCACGCCGTACTCTTGAAGCTGCGGATCCGAACACGATATCAACGAAATCAACGGCCTCACCGCTCCAGCTTTCGCGATCTTCAATCGATTCTCCGGTTTGTTCTTAGCGAGAAGTCTAATCTCCATAGCCGCTTGCTTCTGCTCCTCAATCGAACAGGACTCGAGGTCCATAACCAGTTGGCGAATTAGGTCGTCGGAGTTATCAGAAGCACAAGCAATCAAAAGCCGACGGCCCTGCGACGCCGCCGTGGGAAATTCCCCGGATCTATCACTATTACAGTCGCTAAACGCCCCAGAACTATGACCGTTGGTGAGATCATCAAAGGTCCGGCCCATATAAGTAAAATTAGCGGGACTGTCCGTCCCCATGGCCGGAAACGAATCGGAGTTGTTTGGTTGCAGAAGAAGAGGCGGCGGGGTGCGGAGGTCGGAGGTTGGAGGTTCGAGAGAGGAATCTGGGGAAAGGGGTATTATAAAGGGAAGGGATAAGGGAGAGGGAACACACCTGGAGTGAGGCTCGGGAAGCGGGGCGGAGGTGGGGGACACGTGCGAGAAACGCGTGCAGAGAAGTTAGAAGGTTCGGCATTGGTTGGGGAGGGAAGGGGTGTGGTTCGGGAATTATGGTTAGGGGAATTGGAAGGCGAGCCAGTTTTATTTTCAATGAAACTTCTTTTCGTTACTTTCAAACCGAACCACCAATCGTAATCCACTGCTACGCATCCCTATAATTACGGTGCTCCACCGCCTATTTTCTTTTGCCACGTTTACAATACTTCATTTAAATAATAAATCATTTTTTGTTTGGTACCACAATTCATTTTTAAACAATTATTATATTTATTTATGTAATTTATTATTAATCCATTTTTTAACATTTTTTATTATAATTTTATTTTTATTATAACATTCTATTATATATTATTTAGACTAAAATAAATTTTAAATTAAAAAAAAATCTAAAAACTACTTTAAAGTTTCAAAAATACCTTTTAACTTTGAAAAATTGTCTCACCTTTAGACTTTATTAAAAACTTCAAAATGACGTTTTTTTATTAGTACTATATTTCAAAGATAATAATGAACTTTCAAAAAATAATATTAAAAAGGAGATAATTTATAAGGCGATTTTTGTCTATATATTGACAGTAGTACACTAACACTATTAAAAAGGATGAAACTTTTTGGAATTTAACCGTATTTTTTATACAAACCATATCATCAATATTTTCATATGTTTATGGATTTGAAAAATCTACGAGAAAGGTAACATGTTTAAAAAAATCACAATTTAAATGCATTTAACATATTGGTATCTCACATTTTGATCTAATTTGTTATATATATAACAAATTACCCTTTAAATGGTATATATTTCAATTTTAGTAATAATTTAGTTCATAAATTAATTTAGTCTTTCTACTTTGTATCAATTTAATTTCTATTTTAAAAAAATAGTATTAAATTTCATAATTTTTCGGGTAAATTGATTAGAGATTAAATGTATATAAATTACACAAACTAAATCGTTATAAAATAAAACTTGACAATTAAATTTTGTAATATTTTTTTTTTTTTGTTAGAGATTAGATGGTTATACAATTTAAATTATATAAGAAAGGACACGGGATGGTTAAGAGAATTGAAGTTACTACATATTCCAACAACGTGTGTGCGTCCCTAACACCGAGCAATTCTAACCTAAAACTGTGAAGGAGGGAGGACAAAACATAGTAAAAAAACACGTGTTCGACCTACAAAAATAGGTTAAAGGGTAGATTCGGAAGGTTGAAGAATTAAATATTTAATTTTTTAAGAAAACAAAGGGGTCAAGTATTTAATTATGGGGAAAAGAGGAGTTGGGGTTAGGAAATTAATGGACACTTGGACGAAATTCTCCCTTCCTTTATTTTCCTTATTAAAATAATCGCAATTACTTCCACCAATAACGTTTTTATTTTAAATGTCAAAATTATAGAAAATGACATTTAATCATCCATCCCAAATTTTATTTTTTTAATTTTAAATTAATTCTATGTCCTCACCTAATCACCCTTATTTTTCCTTTTATTTTTTATTTATAATAATTATTATCCAAAAATCATAATATTGTCCATTCTTTTGATATGAAATTGCTGATGGAATAATAAATTATCGAGCATGGGTTAACCGGTATGATAGAACATGACAAGTCGATTTAGCTTTCCGAGTTTGCTGCTTTTTTCAGACCAAAGAAGAATTTATATTGATAGCTTATTCAAACAACAAGAAGTTGTTTCGATTATAAAAAACGAGACATTTACCTATTTTTGAAGATGTCAGGATTCTTACCATCTGTTGTTGCATGCTACCGGATCTCTAAGCAATAGGAGGATACAACTCTTTCCCGTGTCCTTCGAGCTTTCACCCTCTTTTTTTTTCTTGATCTTGATGGTTCCTCTCATATGATGTTGAAATTATTCGTTTAAAAATTTTCTGAAAATTTTATCATAATTTTTCTCTTTTCTTTTTCTTTTTTTTTTAACACATTTATTCCGATATAATATTTAGAGAATATATTGGTTATGAAATATATTTTAATATTTTTTCTTTTATAATTTAATTAATAGTATATTTTATTTTATTCTCACTATTTAATAATTTATATTCTTTGAGTATTAGTTGGTAGCTTGTATCCTATTTAAACGTTATGAATATCAATGAGAATACACGTCTTTCATCCTAATTTTATTTCTCATTCCTAAAAAATTTAAAGATATAACGGGAATTAAAAATTCCACATGAGTTTATGACGAAGAAAAGTCCATTTTTTAATATATATATATATATATATAATAAACTAATTATTATCTTTATTTATCATTTATTATTTTAAAGGATAAATAAAGTCAATAATAATTGTATCCTTCTATCATATTTTTAATACAAGCTTTATATTTATCTAAAAGTCCAAGTACTTTTTAAAACTATATTAAAATTGAAAAATTCAAAGAAATTATAAATTTAGCTTTAACATTTCTTAAAAAAATCTCTAAATATGTTTTTAACCGATAAGCGTTCTTTGCGTTAAACAATTTTCAGTTGGGTCATCTCGTAAGAATTTTTTTGAAATATATGTGAGTGAGAACAAAACATCTTGAAAAGATCTATATTAGCTTGTGAGGATAATCTCAACTCATAGAAGCGAGAAGTAACTAACGTGATCATGTCGTAGGAGAATGTTAGGACCATCAATGACGGAATCTAGATTTTGAATCATAATCCAAATCTTAAATACAAGTCACACTTGTCACAATTGCACTTTTAATGGCAGCAGACTTGCGATTGTGCGGCACTCACTTTCCAACGACAAGTGAGCTAAGCCAATTCGTTCTTGCGTTCCCTACGGCCAAGCGACGTATGCTCGAGCCTCTGGCCTCGGTTTTAAAAGAAGATTTTAGAAAGCGAGGGCAGAGAGAGATTTTTGAAAGAGACGTTATATAAGCAAACAAGAGAGAAATAACAACGGTTTATAGTATATAACCTTAGATAGGGAGAAGTTAATCGGATGGACCGAGATTGAGAAAGAGAAATGGATGATATTTAGTCAATGGGCTAATGAAGTGGGAAAGCGGTGAGGCTGCCATGTGCCTCTCCATGTGTTACCTTCTACAACCCTTCATTTCTTTTTCTTTCTTCTTTTCTCTCCATAAATCTACCTCTTAACTCCAATTGTAAATTGTAATCATTGCTAACCAATAATTACACCATTTAATCCCCGATATGAACCGCGACCAAGAAATTTCCATACCTCAAAGTTCAATTACAAGGACGAGAGCCAAGAAGCTACAACAAACCTTGTACAGTTATAATCAAGCTATGGTGAGCTCATCAAAGAAAATTCTAGAAGACGTTGGAGACCTCCCTTATATGTTATGCAAAGTTGAGCTTCAAGACAGAGATGAATTAAATGCACTTTAAGTTGCATTTGATGAACTCCGCTGAATTTATCAAATAGTCCAAGGATGACTAATAAGCACATTTTATTATTTGCATTATTTAATTATAGTTTAACAATTTGTTGTCATATTTAAACTAGTTTTAAATATAGGAGTTAAAGTTATATTGTAATCCACAGTTACTATATTCCACCATTAACTAGCCATTTTAATATGGAAATTATAGGTATTTCTCATTTACTAGCCCATTTAATTTTGGAGTTATGTATCACATAGGTTTAGGTTAAGGTTTGTGAAGGCTATATAAAGCCTTCTTTTCTTTGATTAGACATCAGATTTTGGAATTAAGAATAGAATTTCTATTTTAGTTTTATTGAGAGGTAAACTTCTTTGCAAATTCTTGTGTTTAGAACTTGCATGTAGAGTCATTCAAGTGGTATTGATCAAACCTCTTGTGGAGTGATTCGAATTACGAGTTTAGAAACGAGTTTTCTTTACTCTTGATCTTGATCATCAAGGTAATCCGTTCCATACTTTCCCTTGGATTGATTTCCATATCATTAGTACTCGCCTAAACATAATTTGATATCTAATTCAAACTACATAAGGACGTTATCATTCAGTTGAGTTTCGATATCAGCTATCATGAATGGTTTCAGACTTGAATTCAAATTTGAATATGTGTTAACGTAGCAAGTATTAGTTCAAATCGGACTAACCATCTTGATCGAGTGAAAGAATTATGAAGCTTCTTCTAGACGATGTAGGAGTAGGTGTGTAGTGAATGTATAAAAGAAAAAAAGAATGGTAATATTTTTGTGTTTGTTTGTATTGTTATTTGGATTATGTTGGGCAGAAAGTGTTGATGAGGTTTAATCAGATGTGAGAATGGAGGAATCTCTGTGGGCCAAAAGTAATGTGGATTTTGTGGAAATTGGGTCAATCAATTGGGACAAAGTTTTGGATCTTTATCAAAACAACAAAAAAACATGTTCTAATATCAAGATTCTATAGAACTTTTACGAAATTGAAGCTATAAAACATGGTGATTTTGCCAATTTGCTAATAATATTACACCAAAACGGTGTTGGTGAAAATATCTTTTCGACCCCATCAAGATTTTGAGTTAGTTGAGTTTGTGAGTCGAGCAACTCAAATAGAATTCTCGGGCCAACTCTCTGTTTTTTTGGGTTGGGTTGTGTTTGTGTTGTCGGGTTGTTTATTTTTTTAATTATTTAAAAGATCCTATTTATTAGACATTTATAAGTCATTATGTATTACTAAAATCGGTTACAAATGTTCAATATTCTTTAAAAAAAATAATTGAAAGTAGGGTATTGTGAGATCCACGTCCGTTGGAGAGGGGAACAAAACATTCCTTAAGGTGTGGAAACCTAGTAGACGCATTTTAAAGCCGTGAGATTGACGGCGATAGGTAATAGGGCAAAGCATACAATATCTGTTAGTAGTGACAGACATTAGGTGGTGTGTCAGCGAAGATGCTGAGCTCCAAGGGGTAGATTGTGAGATTCCATATCGGTTGGAGAGAGGAACGAAACATTTCTTATAAAAATGTGAAAACCCCTCCCTTGTAGATGCGTTTTAAAATCGTGGGGTTGACAACGATACATAATCAGACAAAGCGAACAGTATCTGCTAACAACGAGTTTGGACTGTTACAGGCACGGTTGAGTTGGGACAAAAAAAAATGTTAACTCGCAAATTGAATTAAATTTTTTATTTCTTAAAACTTCAACCTAATTAAAAGCGGAAAAAGAAAAAATCTAACCCAACCCCAAAACCAATTGACATGCCTTCACACTTAAAAAATGAGGGAGAAATATAGGGAATTTTGGATAATGATTAAACATAAATTTAGATAATATATATTAATAAAAATTGAGATTTATTTCTAACGTAACATTTGCATAAGATTGGAAGATAATAATTTATTAGTATTAATTATTACCTTAAATAACATATCTATTAGGAAACAAATATATTAAATTAAAATAGAAGGGTAAATTGGTAAGAAAATATCCAACAAAGCTATAGTTGAAATTAAGTTTTCCAAGACAATTTCCGAATCCTTATTGGGGAGGAACTGTTGGGCTTAAATGGGATTGTTGAATGACAAAAATACCCCTTAACAAATCATAATTATCTCATAATTATATTCAAATAAAACCGAACTTATCCTCTACGAAATCTCTTAAATCATGGATTCATTTGACATTTAAAAATAGAAAATATATGATAATTAACATTTATCTAATTGATTAATCAACCTAATTGGAAGAATATTTTCTTATATTCATATTAACATATTTCTTAAAGGAAGATTTCATATTCATAAAAAAAGTCTAAATGAATTTATAGAAATAATGTATTTGTATCATTTGTAAGAACTCGAGTTTAAGATTTGGATCAGGATTTGGAATCCAGATGAATCTGGCATTCCCCTTTGTTCACGGGACATTGTTAGGTTACCTACATCTAGTTCTTAAGATTAAGATCGAAGAGTATTCCCATCAACTAACACAACTCCTTTCAACATGTTTTATTCTCACTCACATGCATCTTAAGAAAATTCCTACGAGGTCGCCTAACATAGAATTGCTCTAAGTAAAGCACGTTTAACCATAGAGTTCTTAGCCACTAAAAAAGAACGTACACCTGGTTGGTATAGGTACTGATTTTCAATTCTTTAAGCTTTTCTTAGCTATCCTATTCTCAGAATCTTTCTCATTCGGATGCCGTCTTAGTTTATTTATGTACTCCTCATTTACTCCGATAACACATCCTATTTTGAGAACTCGAGAAAATCGACTATACTTGTTTCGGCCACCATCTTCAAACTCATAAGAGATTTTATAACTGACCCAAATGAAAAGCAAATAACTATAAATTAACCAAAAAGCAAAGTTCCATAAATGTTCATAACACAAATACATAATTTCTTTTAATTATATTTGAGAGCATAAACTTCTCCATATTTGCATGTCATAGTATAAACATCTTGATTATATGTAAGAGATTTTCCAATTAACCCAATTCAGTAGCTCAAATTACCAAAATCCAAGAACTAGAAATTAGCTGAAAAACAAGAGCCTCATGTTCAAAATAACATCACCTTGACTCGATTGTCTCTTAGTCTTTCTGTCGCCTCTATTGTGTCCTCCATCGATGTTTACAATCTGTCGGCAAAACCCAAATAAACTAGAAAATTAGGGAAGAAATAGAATTCATTTTACTACAAATGTGTAGCAAATCACATAAATATCAAGTTTGAACTTGAAAAAATTGAGTGGAACATTACAACTAATGGACAAAAATTTCCTTTAGTAATGTAGTGGCCGTCGGATTTGATACTAATTATGAAGTTTGATGAATTCAAAGGCTATCAATGGCATACCATGTGTCCAGTTTTCCATGCTTTTCATTACTTTTAATTATGAAGTTTGATGAATTCAAAGACTATCAAGGCATCATTGTAATTGTCAATCCTTTTATCATATTCCAAGTTGCCCCTAAAAAATTCCCCTCCCAAATAGTTGACTTTCATTAATTTTCCCATCCACAAAACGTCCTTTCAATTTAATAATGTTAAGGATAGTTGACCGTCACTATAAGGCAAATATCTAGATATTTGCCTTACATTACGGGTTACCATATTTGCCCTCTTATTAAAGGCAAATATATTGCATTCATTTATTATTCTTTCCTTTTATTACTATTTCCATAATATTTGTAATTTACCATATTTCTGTATTCTGAAAATAATTATAAATAAGAGAACTCTCACCCCCATTGAGGTGTGGTGATTCAGCAAACATTCACAAATAACAGGAAAAACCATGTGAATTAGTGACCCGCCATTGCCTTCTCTTTCAAAGTGGCGCAATAAATTAAGCATATAAGGAAAACCCAATCGCAGGCTGCTGCCGCTTTAAAGACAAATAATATGGCTCATTTTTGCCGTTGTTGCATTGATGCCATATTGAATTGAATTGAATTGAATTGAACCCACCCTTTTCACATTCACAACATTCTTACAATGTATAAATGGATAGATTATGAAAGTAAGACTAACCTTTTGGTTTGTAGTTCATTGGTTATGTACAAGGTTGCAAACATGTGATTGACCTTTTGACTCTGAATACCACAAATTGAACTCCCAGCTCCCAAGTCAAAATATTTCTGGGAAGTCAAACAGCAATTACCATCAGATGGAACCATCAAAATAAACAGGGAACTAATCAGTTAAGAATATAAAGGCTTTTGAATAAAGCATTGCTAAATGGGCAGATTCAAGAAACCTATAGAAGTTCCTTTGAAGCATTTTTACATACACATGACAGACTGACCAAAGCAAGAACGAAATTGGGAATAGAACAAAGCAATCTGAACCTGAATCAGAGGGGAAACAAGTCAGGCAGATGCGTACAATTCTGGCACAAATGAGAACCATCTGAAACCACAGCTCCATCTTTCCGGTAGAGAAGGGCATTTGGGAAGCCAATGCCATGTTCTCCTGCTCAATTTGTAATACAAAATCTCCGGCCAAGTGTGGCAACAAAGACAGATGGTTCCCTGATGCCAAAAGCAATAAACGTGCTTGTAATTGTGGTAACAAATCGACATGAACTTCTTACAAATCATCTGCGGCACATTTTCAATTTCCACCCAATTTCTCTGTTCTGAAAACTCCCATAGCTTCAAGCTCCTTGAAATCCCATTCCTCCCAATTCCACCGATCATATACAATTTCCTATCGCCATCGCTCACTAATCTAACAAACGTAAGATCCTCGGGCATTACGATATCGGGTTCCTCCCACTCGCCATTTTCCAAATCGAAGGTAACAATAGAAAATGGTTCTGGCGTAACAAAATACAAACGGCCATTATAGCAAGCAGCTTCTTGGCGATGATTATCACCGAGAATCGGCGCGAAATTGTCGAATCTTCGCCAGGAATGATCCCTGGAATCGAAAACCAAAGCGGAAACAGGAGACGAGCCGGAGAAGAGCGTGAAAATCTTGTACCCTAGGGGCACGGAAATCAACGTCAGCAACTCGAATGCGAATGGATGATACGGAAATTCGATCAGTCTCGAGGATTTGGTCAAGAGATTGCAAACAACGAAGGAGCAAGAATTTCGAAGAGAGAAGCAAACGAGGCCGTTGGCAGTAGAAACAAGAGCAGTAGAAGGAATGCCAGAAGGAAGCGAAACGGAAACAGAGAGCGGCAAGCTCCGCCAAGTTCCGAGAGCAGAATCGTACAGAGGTAACTGACGAAAACATTGCGGATGCGCCAGCAAGAGGAAGGAGGAGAAAGAGGAATCAGAGTGCTTAGAGACGAAAGAAGGAGAATACAAGAGAGAATCAAAATGCTTACAAGTCGATCTTAGGTTAAAACAGGTTCTGAGAGGGAGAAAAGAGAGTACGTGATCAAGAAGTTCCGGTGGAAGTCGGCTCCAGATGCCGGGATCCATTTCCGGCGACGTGGAGCCTGCCGGAGAAGAAGGAACGTCCTTGGGCTTGGCGGTGACGACGGAGAGTCCACTGAGCTTGGAGAGATATTTGAAGCTCCTGGATTTTTCTCTAATTTTCATATCTGAAATTCTGAAGAACATGACGAAGAGGCATAATGGCGCGGCCTTTTTATTTGTCATTCGACGGCAAAATTAGTACATAACGACAAAACATTTTAAATTATCACAATAATTATTTTTTTCTTTATCTAACTTTTATTATTTATAATTTTGTAATTTGTTTTATTTATTAAATATCTTAGTTAAATACCCAATATTAAAAATCTTATTTAACTTGAATTAAGGGAGTTTATCCCCAAAAAAGAATCAATAGTTCGGCGTTTCTCGTGGTTTCTATTATTCTATTTGATTTCGGAATAGACTAATAAAACTGATGTAATAAGTGAAGTCCTCGTTGACCCATTAGTTCAGACATCAGACTGCTCGTGTCTAACTCCATAACCACACAGGCTCACCTAATTGTGATGCAACTCAAGTCCCCTGTTCGCTCTTTTCTAAATGAATAATTTAATATCTTACCTAATCCTCATGTTTATGAGGTAACTAGGCTCACTGTTCAAACGCTTGAATTGAATGATTGTGCATGGTTTATGTGATATGTGCACCCTCATGCATGATCGATCAAGACTTGTATGATTATGTGTATGTTTATACAAGACATCACGATCTACAAATATTTTATGAACTATAATGGAAAGACGGTGTAACGACCTATACTCATGATTTAGATTAGGATTCGAAATCCAAATTCGACCAACTAATCCTGACATTCTTCTGCATACCCCACAACATTGTAGCATTACGAGTGAAGATTATCATCGCATACTAACACGAGTCCTTCCAAGATGCAGCATGTTGGTATGGATAATAACCTTCAATTCTTCTAAATTTTTTTCAGTCATTTTATCTTCAAGATCGCTCTCATTTACATATAATTTTTGGTTCATTCGTGTACCGGTCACTAAAAATAATGAAAAATACACGAAATCGCTAAAACATCGATTAAGTCAACCAATGGATAAATAAGATGTTTGAATTTGAATGGTATTAAGTCAATGAATTGTGAGGAGTAGAATATGAAGGTTCAACAAAACGTGCAATGGCAATGGCTACACATACATATGGTCTTTATTTTTATGCAACTAGTGGAATTGAGGAGTAATAGAGCTTGGTCTCTCGCTATAAACTCCATTTGAATATCACAACTTGCTTACTTATGGCCCTCTCTCAGACCCTAAATGCATGCCCACGACGCTGCTTGGCTGGCCTCTGCCCCCTCTAATTAATACACCAACTGATCTTCCTTCACCCTCCCACATAAATTAATGCCTTTTTTCTGATTTTGATGTTATGAAATGGACAAGATACGACATAAATTAATTTTCATCCACTTTTATAGATGTGTTACTAAAGTTAATACTTGCATCAATGTCTAAATATGTTCTTAGTTTCTAGATATGATGATTAAAAATAGTCAATTAATTAAACAATTTTCCTCCATCTCTACAGTTCAGTTTTCTCAAAGTCTTCAAAAATACAAAAATAAAACTCAAAGTGTAACGACCCAGATCCATTGCTAGCCAATATTGTCCTTTTGAACTTTTCCTTTCGAGCTTCCTCTCAAGGCTTTAGAAGCCGTCGCTAGGGGAAGGTTTCCACACCTTATAAAAAGGGTGGTTTGTTCTCCTCCCCAACCAATATGGGACATCACAATCCACCCCCCTTCGAGGCCTAGCGTCCTCGCTCGCTGGCACTCCTTCCTTTAATCGATGTGGGACTGCCACCAAATCCACCCCCATTCGGGGCCCAGCGTCCTTACTGGCACATGTGTCTACCCCCTTTGGGGAAGAGCGAGAAGGCTGACACATCATCTGGTGTCTGGCTCTCATACCATTTGTAACAACCCAGATCCACCGCTAACAGATATTGTCCTGTTTAGGCTTAACCTTTCGAGCTTCCCCTCAAGGCTTTAAAACGCGTCTGCTGAGAGAAGGTTTCCACACCTTTATAAAGGGTGGTTTGTTTTCCTTCCCAACCAACGTGGGACATCACAAAAAGTCGTACACTAAAAAGCTGAGATTATATCCATGTAACTCACTTTTTCCAAATCATGACAGTATCATTCTAGAACAAACCCAAGTTTTCAATCATATAATTGCGAATCCAAGACATTATAACAAAGTTACCAAGTTCGATGAAAAGGCTACAAAGTCAAACCCAACGTGGCTTTAGTTTGAAACATGTTTATTACTAATGAACAAGGTGTGGAGTTTTTTCAAGTCCACGCTATAGTATAGTGCACGTCCTAGTTGACAGTTTGAAAGAGAGGGCAGAATCATTCAAAGATGATACAAATCTGGAAAGTTATGTACATGGTGGGCAGAGTTTTATGGATGGCATCAGCGTTGAAACCGAACGTCCTTGTGGAAGAGGACAATCAGTCGCTCCAGTTATCTTTGTCTGCACTGGATTCCCAATCCTGCGAGTCCACTAAAATGGAATAAGCTACCAGGAAACTTCATTGATATTAATGGAAAGCAAATCCAGAGTTATTCAATTCCATTACATGCAGGGGCATGAGTTCAGAAGATGTACCAGTTCGGTAGAGTCCCGGGATGGTGACCAGACGAGAATTTGCCTATCATTGCCACCAGTGTACAGTTCCTGAAGAACATTGCAAAATTTTGAAGCAACTTTTATCATTTGGTCCACAATTTTTCGAATTCAGTTGAACCAACCGTACCTGATCCTGGAAACTATACAAGCAACAGTTCACAGCTTCGTAATGGCCGCTGAGCGTCAGGGATGCCTTCCCTGTCCACATATCAAATGCCTAAAAGTTCAAGAAGTTAACTAGATTACGCGTAAGCTGTGCACAGAAAGAAGCTGAAAGATATAGGAAGAAGCATGTACTTTAATATTTGCCATGCATGGAGCAAATACAAGGGCTGAGTCTTGAGATGTGGCTAATTGCAACGGCTTATTGGTATGTAACCTCACGGTTTCATAATTCACGAGTGTATTACACCCGGATTCGACATCCCACAACTTTAACCTTGAATCAGAACCTGGAATCAAAATCCAAATTTAACATCTGATCATTTTATATGGGGGTGGGATGGGGGAATAACAGTATATAACATGACTACCTCAACCGATCGTGAAAAAAGAAATTCAAACAAGAAGATATTGCTAATGAATTGTCGTTAGTAGATTTAATTATATCACAAAGCAGATAGAGGGTCTAATAAAGAACTCAATTCTCCAACTATCAAGATTTGTTAGAATAACATTAATGCAGATCTTGTTATTGATATTTCAACACTCCTATCAGCATCATTATCACCAGAAGTAGGGTACATGACTAACATGTACAAAAGGATTTTCAAAATACTCAATTATAGGTATCCTCTTTTATAATCAAAGTCTAATGGCGTTCACATTTTAAATTCCCCTTGTGCTTCAACTTAATCAATCCACTAATTTTTCCTCCATCAAGGCACGATGTCCGGCAGCCGCATACTAGGAAAATCATGGCTTTCAATAGATGATTAATTCCAGAAGAAAATGAGTATAACACAGTTGAACTATATTTAATTGGATTGGAAAGGGTTGACAGGGTAACTCCACCTGCACTGAGAAGGTACATGCCATCTCCAGTTACTTTTAATCCAGTAACAGCACCGTAGTGAGAAACTGCTCGATCCTGGCTGGACAAAAGCCCTGGGTGTAGCCTCTGCCTTGTGGATCCCTTAGCTGGCAGTTTACCTGTAGTAGATGATGGCTTTGTTGCGTTTCCATTGGATAGTTTCTTATGAAGTATGCGAGATTTCATATTTGAACTTTGGCTGGCCAAGTGGGACTTAGATGTTGATAGCTGAGAAATAATAAAATAAAATCTGTTAATTGACAAACATAAAGAACTGGTGGATACCGTGATAGCCAAACTAGGGAGGAGAGGGACCTTATTTGCAGTCCATCCTGAAATAGGTGGACGTCGCCCGAGCTGGGATTGAGACTGA
The DNA here is from genome assembly GCF_002738365.1 of Cucurbita moschata. NCBI lineage: Eukaryota > Viridiplantae > Streptophyta > Magnoliopsida > Cucurbitales > Cucurbitaceae > Cucurbita > Cucurbita moschata. The sequence goes on from NW_019268532.1 coordinate 3,288,165, forward strand.
TCTAGAACACGAAAACATCCAGCTCGTCTGATGTCCCAAAAACGAATTGCTCCATCACATCCGCCAGTAATCAAAACCCACTCGCTAGAAGCTGACCATTCTACACTCATTACACCATCTATAAAATGATAATATAAACAATAATGTCAATAGATATAGATTTACATAGATAGATAGGCAAAACAGAAAAGACTGGTTGAATAAATTTCATAAACAATCAGGTGTTGCAAATTGTAAAATGGGTAAAGTAGTACACAATGGGAAAGTAAAACTGAAAGGGGGCATAGATCAGGGCAATTAATAATCAAGCTCTTAAACTGTTTGTCATACAGGTATTGACATCTTCCACAAATTGATTAAAACTACGGGCTGCAATTGCTGTAATATTTTGAAACTAAAACAATTGGTACAACTTAAAGACAGCAACAACTCTCTTAGAATTAAAAGTAGAGACCACCACCATACCACGATGTCCAGATAAGGTGTGAGAAAATGCTCCCGATGAAATATCACAAAGGCGGACTTGAACATCTTCCGTTCCAGCAGCAATCAGCATGTGTGATGTTGCCAAAGAGGACATGGCTGTCCTATAGACTTTTCCAGGCAATTTAAAGTTCACCACCACCTACAAGAAGGAAATATTAGTTTATAACAAAATTGCTGGTAAAACCCACATGATCACTAAGTTACCTACCTGAGTTGTATTTGTATCCCAGACATTAATGTGATGATCATATGAACCTGTGACAAACAATCCAGTATCAATGGGATACCATATGGCCGAGGAAATTGCATATTTATGTCCATGTTCATGCTGCTTATCAACTGCAAAAAGGCATTGGTATTTTGCAATAAGACCCTCAGAATGAGATGCACGTTGAATATCAAAAACAGCAGCCGATGCATCTGATGCTCCAGATAACAAATATCTCCCCTCCGTCAAATCGACCTGATTTCATGACCCAGAATGTCGGTGCTAGATGTTCTTATTAGTTTTATAAGCATGTTATGAAAATGGAACAGAGATACCTACTAAAGAATGAAATCAACAAAAGTCAAGCTTATAAAATCCGAACACTCAACTAGCTCTACAACACCAAACTTCCTTTAATAGCCACAAGTGTTCAAGCCAACTTACATGCGCCTTGACTACTCTCAGGGCACAATGTGCTTGGCTCTACAATATTTGATGTCAAGAACTCATGGAATATTTCATATCCTATGAGCCACCATGGTTTAAACCCATGACCTCAAAGACCATCTAGCTTTAAAATTTTTGCTTCTTTAACGATTGGGCCAACCATGGTGGTTGGGCTACAAGACCATAATCGACCTAAAAGAATGTTGAAATTCAGAAGAAACAGAATGAGGTAAAATAAATATAAAATATGTTAATAGAGTTATCAATAGAACAATAATTATAAAAGAACACCAATGTCAATCAGATAAAATGCTTAGTAAAGATTGCTCTTTGTGACATGTGTTCGAAAATTTTATTGCCTATGCATGACATATACTGAGTCAAGCTTAAAAAAAGTATAATATTAAGCTAATTCTGCAGGGTAAGTGAAAAACAAAGACCTATATGATGCAACAAATTGAGTTCATATTTTGTTGTAGTCATAAATCCAAAAAGGATTTCAAGTTGCTCTATAGACTTATCCTTTGTAGTTCTCCACTTGGTTCAAAACAGAATCAGTTTTCCAAAAGGTAAACGAAGTCCAATTATAAACTCAGCAACTTTAGAAAGTTCCAAAATGAAAACTTCCCTATAATCAACAGAAGTTATCCTAACTCCTGATTCTGGCTTAGGAGAGCACAATTAAGAACATAAAGTCAATGAAGACCTTATTAAGCTGTTGAAGTGTTAAACAACCATTTCAGGAGGATTTTACTACAATTTTTATTTTATTTTTTTTATTAACTTTTGCGTATTCGGCCCTTGTGATCCTTACTTTCTGTTATGTTCATTTAATTTTCATACGCTGCCCCTTTTATGGGTTTGTTACCATTGAAGTGTTGATTTATTTCAATTTACTATAACCCGTCAACTTAAAGCTAAGCTTTGGAGTTACTTTGGAGTTAATTGGTGATTTAACATGGTATCAAAGAAAGAGCGCTTGTGTTCAAACCCCTATAAAGTTATTCCCCCAATTAATAGTGATTTTCGCTTATTGTGCCTTCTACAAGTTTCCAAGTCCACAATTGAGGGAAGAGTGTTTAAATGTTGATATAATAAATTTATCATAACCCATCAGCATAAGCTTTTGGGTTCATCGGTGATTTAACCATTACAAGCTTAGCCTATTTAATACAATTTTTCCTAGGTGACTCTTAGCTCATTCACGTTTTCTAACTTCTTTTGTTGTCTCTCTTCTGCCTCTCCTGGCTCAAGAGAAGTAAAAGAACATGAGAGAAAGAGAAGAAGGAAAAAAAAAAAAAAAAAAAAAAAAAAAAAAAAAAAAAAAAAAA
>NW_019268532.1:3291501-3308885 GCF_002738365.1 Cucurbita moschata
AAAAAAAAAAAAAAAAAAAGAAAGAACAATGACTAATCTCCCTTCTGGTTTGGATCCTCCACCGTCAATCGGCAACATCAAATTCCAACTAGAACTACACCGATAGAACCTAGAATTCCAGCTACTCCGGTAGCTACACACGTTTAAAGGTTTTTGGTTTCAATGGTAGGTCACAATACTAAATGGAAAATCCACAAACTAGACTTCTTTCCTTTTTCGCGTTGTGCAATTAATTGAAATGAATACAACCCGAGGGCAATAATTAATTATGTCAAGCGTGCGATTAGCAGAAATAGGAAACTTACAATCTAATCCGATAATTACAACAAGTAAATAACACCCCAAACGAATTCACATGGCCAAAAAAGAACTAAGTTGGACAGCAAAAAGATCTAAACTCAAACCAGAAAGAAACTATAATCGAACAATTTCCAACTTCGTTCATTCAAATCCATTAAAATGCAAATTGTTTGAATGTAGGATAAGAAATCTAGGATTACCTGAAGTGAGTTGACGGAACCTCGATGGGGAGAGACAATGTCCTTATGATTGGAAAGTTGCAGACTGCTGACTCGATCGGATTTAACACGATTAGCAAAAGAATTTGGGCGGAGTTTTCCCGCTTCTCTATCTCTAATATCCTTCCACATTCTCCAAGCATCTTTGCCCTCATGCAAAAACGCTGTATCTTCCTCTCTGTCTCTATCTATTTTCCTGCAACAGTATCTCCCCCACTTGATTCCTTCAAACACTGCGTCGAAAATCTGTCAAGTCCAAGGATGTTTTACCCTTCTCTCCAACCCCAATTCGGAGGCCACCAATTGAAGCTTCCTCTTGATTCGGTGCTCTCTGTTTCTCCTTCTTCGTTATCTCTCTCTCTCTCTCTCTCTCTCTCTCTCAATTATTATTGGGACTCGGAGAGACGAAAGATGATCGCTTTGGGCTTCCCTGTGATTAGGGCTACCAGATCCAAACTTACGCGTACAAAGAACAAACAATTTGGCCCAAACTTCTAACATGCATCTCACTTTGTCTTGATATGTAATAATTATAAATCGTAAATTAATTAATTATTATCAATAATATATATGATTTACTTTTAAGTTCGAATATTTTGTAATTTCTTCATCATTCTCTTCATCCACCCTTCCACAACCATTCTTTTGGGAAAATTTCTTTCTGGTAGACGTGTTTTAAAATTGTGAGACTTACGGCGATGCACAACAGACTAAAGTGGATAGTATCTACTAGTGGTAGACTTGAGTTATTACAAATGGTAGTAGAGTCGGGCACTGAGCGATGTGCTAGCGAAGACGCTGATCCCCCAAGGAGATAGATTGGACACTTGACCCTCAAAGGGGTGGATTGTGAGATCCGACGTTAGTTGAAGAAGAGAACGAACCATTCAAAGGTGTAGAAATCTCTTCTTAGTAGCACGTTTTAAAACCATGAGGCTCAAAGCGATACATAATGAGTCGAAGTAGACAATATTTGCTAGCGGTGGATATATTATTACCGAGGAGCATAATAGTTGTGATGTCCCACATTGGTTGGATGAGGAGAACAAACCACCATTTATAAGGGTGTGGAAACCTTCTCCTAGTAGACGCGTTTTAAAGCCTTGAGGGGAAACCCGAAAGGGAAAGCCCAAAGAGAACAATATCGGCTAGCGATGGATCTGGGTCGTTGCAAATGGTATCAGAGCTAGACATCGAACGATGTGCCAACCTTCTCGCTGTTCCCTGAAGGGAGGGTAGACATGAGAAGGTGTGCCAGTAAGGGCGCTGGGCCCCAAAGGGGGATGAATTTGGGAGTGGTCCCACATCAATTGGAGGAAGGATAGATTGCCAACGAGGACGCTGGGCCTCGAAGGGGGTGGATTGTGATGTCTCACATTGGTTGGGGAGGAAAACAAACCACCATTTATAAGAGTGTGGAAATCTTCCCCTAGCAGAGGCGTTTTAAAGCGTTTAGGGAAAGCCCAAAGAGGACAATATCCACTAGCGGTGGATCTGGGTCGTTAAAATAGTCCTCCAATCAAAAGCATTAAAATAAAAAAATGAAAAACTTTCAAAAAAAAAAAAAAAAACATTGCCAAAGCAATGTTTGTAGAGAAAACCAAAAGATAGAAGTTGTTGGATCATGAAAATATGTGATGTTTGAAGCATGAGAAGAACCAAAATGACAGCCAATGACTGCTCATCATCGGACAAGCCTCCTGATTGACCAAAAGGACTGGCCATTTACCAGCATGAGGAACCCACCAAGGCCCTTACTTCTGATATCAACAGGTTAAAAATTGAGTAGCAATCTAAAAAAATGGATCTACCAACTGATATCAACAGGTTGCAATCCTTGGTTGGGACTTGCGATGGTTGCTGGATTTTGAAGCAATGAACTAATCTCATCAGTTAACCAGTAAACATCAATATCCAATTGCAATATTATGATCCACAAAAGAATGTAAATAATCAGAAACTGTTCTATACTTGCTTTTTTACCAATTTTCTTACACGTTAATGATATGATCAGAGAAAAGTTCTTGCCAAGAGAGCAACACATGAGTTTCTTTACAGTAATTGCATATAGTGGCATAAGAAGTTAAGTAAAATTTACATGAGTAAAGTGTCAAAGAATCTAAGTTCACACACTTATTGCTTTCCTTGATTCATGAATAAACAAATACAAGAGTCGCAGTTTCATCCAATAACTTCTGTCTTGGGAGACTAGGAGTATAAAGACAAGTTGCTTGGGGTATAAGAGGATCCCAGGAAGGCGGATATATATACAATCTTTTCCATTTATTAACACTGCATAAGTGAAGTTTGCACTTCAACAGGGAACACCAAACGAGATTCATCACATTGTAAATACAAGGGCAAATAGACATCATATAATACATGAAGAAGAGCTTGATTACTTGGAAATGATGTATGCGAGATAAAGAAAATGTAGGATAACCGCTCATGTAACCGCCCAAGCCCACCACTAGCAAATATTGTCCACTTTAGCCCGTTACGTATCGTTGTCAATCTAACGATTTTAAAACGCGTCTGCTAGGGAGAGGTTTCCACACCCTTATAAGTAATGCTTTGTTCCCCTCTCCAACTGATCACAATCCACCCCCTTGGGAGTCAGCATCCTCGCTGGCTCACCGCCCAATGTCTAGCTCTGATACCATTTGTAACAGTCCAAGCCTACCGCTAGCAAATATTGTCCTTTGGCCCGTTACGTATCGTCGTCAACCTCACGATTTTAAAACGCGTCTACTAGGGAGAGGTTTCCACACCCATATAAGGAATGCTTCGTTCCCCTCTCCAACCGATGTTGGATCTCATAGTTCAAGTGTCGTAGTTTGTCAGATCCTTCGCCAGACTAACCTACAGAACCTAGGACGAGCCTGACTACAATATATTCCATTTGCACAAACAAGTTATTTCGTTGTCATGGATTGTGGGTGTGGCATAGTGGTACAAAACTTGACTAATCTGATAACGATAAACGTAATGCGCAGAAGAGCTTAATGAACTTTAGCTGCTAGAAATTTCACTTACAGAAAAAAAGAAGAAATGAAGCTGGTCCATAGATTACCGCCTCAGCCCATACTCCACTGCATAAACAAAAACAAGTAGAAAAGTTTTGAATCACTTGCTATATTATCATCTGTTAGCAAACAAGGCCTATCATCACATGCTCTGATAAACTGCATCTAAAGTGAAACAAATTCTATGAGCGAAAATATTATGGGGTTCTTTTAAGCTATATTACCGACCACAATAAAGAATCTAAATATAACTGACCATATAATATCAATTAACAAACAACAAGCACAACTGGAATTTGAATGACCTTAAGAACTGGTTCTCCCTTGTTAGCGTTAGCAGATTGCTTTGCATTTGCTGCCATCTGAGCACGTGCAGCTCTTCCTGCAGCAGATTTTTCAAATTCTTCTTGCCTGCAAATATTTATATCATTACAGTACAAAAAAAACATGGATGATTTCAATCATAGCTTCTGATTTGAATTTCTCGTTTCATTTAAGACTGAATGCTCAATTCATCATCAAAAGGAGAAGCTGGAAGTACTTCAATAGTTCGATGTTAACTATAGCAGATACATCCTTAGTATGAACAAGTAATTAATGTATGCCCAAGTGAACTTTTTAGGAAAAGATTGGTGGGGGCAATTCATTCATCCCAAATTAGAGCACTCATGGCTTCTTTTTCTTGCTTTCTTCCTCGGTTTTCTTTAGGGCAATTAGAATTTTGTAGGAAAAAGTAGTTAAATCTATAAACCTGAAGACTAAGATTCATTCGATTGCTTTAAAAAAAAAAAATTAAGCAATCTTCGTGACAAAAACATAACGATCAACGATAGCCCTTCGTAACAAAAGACCCAAAATTCATTTCCCTATAGAATTGTCACGTCCCAGACCTATGTTAGACGAACACGACTCTTCACGATGGTATGATATTGTCCACTTTGAGCCTAAGCTCTCGTGGCTTTGCTTTGGGCTTCTAGCCGATGTGGGACTTTCATCATCCAACACCTCCCCTCGAACAAAGTACGTCTCCCCTTAATCGAGGCTTGGCTCCTTTTCTTTTGGAGTCCTTTGTTTGACATTGGAGGATTTTATTGGCATGGCTAAGTTTAGGACATGGCTCTGATACCATGTTAGATGAACACGACTCTCCACAATGGTATGATATTGTCCACTTTGAGCATAAGCTCTCGTGGCTTTTCTTTGGGCTTCAGGCCTCAAGATAATATTATTTGATTATAAACTCATGATCATTCCCTAAATTAGCCGACGTATGACTTTCATCCTCCAACAATCTGAACAATTAACATTGACTAACAAGATCGAAGTGCTGATCAAAAAACATAACGATCAACGATAGCCCTAATCAAATGATAAACTGCTCTAATTGTAAAGGATCGATCAAGACGTACAGAAGTTCCGAATGGAAGTTAAAAGTGAGGGAGGAGGAAGCTACCTTCTCTGAGCTGCTTCGGCAGCTTTGGACCGAGCTTCAACGGAGGCCAATCTTTCTTCCTCTTTTCTCTGTTGCTTTTGGTCTTCGTCCAGACAACTCACGCATTGCCCCATCGCTTTGCTTGCACTTGCAGGTTTTCCCTCGAAATCTCGAATGGGTATTTTCACTATCAATTTTGACTTTCTTGGCATTCGTATTATATTGGACGGTTAGGATTGAATTTACAATACCTAACGTTATCTCACAGCGCCATGTCATTATCCGCTTTACAATCCTCAAAAATTCCGTTTACAGCTCAGATTTCTATTCCTTGCCACGTATTAAATTCCATTTTCAACTTTTTAAGTTTGTGCTATTTTAATTATATCTGGATTAAATTTTAATTATTTATTTTTAATTGCATCTTAAATTTAAAAAATTAAGGGCGTTCATATAAACATTTATTTCGGTGGAGTCCGGAAAATAGGATTATAACTCATCGTAATCATACCCTATTTTAAAGATTATTATGACTGATTACAAATATTTGATGTCTGTAATCAATGTTAGTGATGCATTATGACTTGTAAATGTTTGATATTTGAAATTTATGAGATTTTTATTATTAGTGTAACATGTATTGTAAACCATTAAAAAAACAACTTGACAACGTAGGTTGAGTTGTGAACTTTATTTGAGTTGCTCGGGTCGTCAAACTAACCAATTTGAAATTCGAATTTGTCTCAAAGTTTTTTCCAACCCAACCTATGTATACCTCTGTTAAGAACAGTTAAGTTAGTGAACGAGGGAATTAGGCAAAGCTCGAACTAGAGAATGAACCAAAACGCAAGAGCAAAGGAGAGAAAAACCATAACACGAGCGTTAACGAGAGTCAAAGCCAAACCCATAGTGCAAACGGGAGCCAAAACTAAAAGCGGTGTTAGTATAATACATTGTGTCATTTTAGTCATATTCTTATTCTCGTGGTTCGCTATCACTATACTATTTCCCAAGCTTAATCTATCACTCTTGCATAGTCTATGCATGCTTTTACTATTGTATGGTTATGGGTCGCGCTCGGTCTATCACTCTATTTGAGAAAAGTCTACTTCAAGCTATCTCTCAATTCCCATCTTGCTCTCATTCTCAATCTACATCCTACTATTTTCTTACCATCAATAAACTCAACTCAATTGTCTCATCATGCTCCAATTTCATGCACAATCGACACCCAAGTTCTTGACTTTAACAAAATCGTAGACCCGGACTTAGATCTTTCCTTTTTATAGTTTGCTATCCATGCATAACCTACCGATCATTTACTCCTTTTGGTACATCAGGTAACAAATATGTATTCTTAATCACGGGCAATTATGATATGACAATGAACTATATGATTAATGGTTCATTTTCAATTATGGTAAGACGTAATTGAATAACAATTATGACTTGAGAGTAAGTGGGTCACCGAAGATGCAAAAGAGTAAGACCGTGATTAGCTCAAGCTCATGATTTGGTAGATTGTTTGAGAAAGTAGCAGACTATATCACGATGTGCAGTTGCTCGAACAACTACAGTTATGATACACGTGAATGTGCAGTTGGTTATGAAGTACAATACTAAACATTATAAAATGTAGGTGACAAAGGGCTTCGTTTCAGATCAACTGAATTATTCTAGGACATTGGGTGAGCTGTTACATTATTAGCCATTGCATTACTTTTTGGAGTATAATATTGATAGGAGGATGATGGGTCCTTATTGGTTTGTGATTTGTGATGTTCTTTTAATAGCTTTAATGTTGTGCCTTACAAATGAAGAAAGTGTCACTCTAATCATGAAGTAAAGGTGTGTAACAAGCAACTGTTAGTAGATATGGTTCGAGATCCAGCGTTCTTACTAACACACTGCCTGATGTCTGCCTCTTTCGGGCTCAGCATTCTTGCTAGCACACCACTCGATGTCTGGCTCTGATACTATTTGTAACAGTCCAAGCCCGCTATTAGCAAATATTCTCCGCTTTAGCTCGTTACGTATTACCGTCAGCTTCACAGTTTTAACACGCGTCTGCTAGGGAGAGATTTCCACACCCTTATAAAAAGTGTTGCGTTTATCTTTCCAATCGATGTGAGATCTCACAAGAATCTTTTCGAAGTTGGAAAGCAAGCAGGCTATCCACCTGACTGAGGTGTGTTCGCTTTTCAAACTTATGGCCCCTCTGGTTCCCATCCTTCCTTTACAGCAAATGCCATCTCCATTTTCCTGAAATAATGTAGATGAAATTTCAAATTAAATTTTGTTGCCTTCATACTTAGTTAAAATGTTAGTATCTGTTCTATTTTAGTCCTTGAACTTTCTTACGATTTTTGAACGGATCTCTTCACTTATTGCTAACTCTAAGAACTAGACATTAAAAGTAACTTAAAAAGCAAGCATGTATGGCCCCACGTACGTATAATTTCAATCGACTGATACGTTATACAAATTTTTCGTTAGAACATATGATAATACAGAAACCAAACGATAATTTGAACTCTAAAAAACAGTTTCTAAAATAATAATCAGTACTAATCAGATTAATTGTTAAATTTATCATCAATGAATCCTAATCCAAAATAAAGCTATTGTCTACGTACCTGTCATCATGATTGTTTGCTTCCCCCACTGAAATTATATATCCTTTGCTTCATTTTTTCCTATTCTTCCAAACAAAGCTCATTTCTTTCACTGAAGCCTCCACAGAGAAGAAGAAACCTTCACTGCAAGACAATGGCATTTGCAGGCACAACCCAGAAGTGTATGGCTTGTGAAAAGACCGTCTATCTCGTCGACAAGTTGACCGCTGATAACCGTGTCTACCACAAAGCCTGCTTCAGATGTCACCATTGCAAAGGAACTCTCAAGGTAAGACCACCACTGGTTTTTGTTCTTCTTATTTGTCTGTAGCTAATGAAGGAGCTGGAACTTAAACTGAAGTTGTTCATCGGTTTTCAGCTCAGCAACTACAATTCCTTTGAAGGGGTCCTTTACTGCAGGCCACACTTTGATCAGATCTTTAAGAGGACTGGTAGTCTTGACAAAAGCTTTGAAGGTACAAAATTCTTGTTTGAATGGAACTGATTCTTCAGGTTCTTCAGGTTTCGATGCTAATTCTCTGTCGGATCTGTCTTTTTCGTGTTTTTAGGGACACCCAAGATCGTAAAACCAGAGAAACCGATCGATGGCGAGGTAATTCCCTTGAGCTTGTTACCTGAAGAATTTATTATATCTTTCCCATTAATCTAAAAAACGTATCAACAGAAACGGGCAGCGAGCAAGGTTGCTAACATGTTCGGTGGAACAAGAGATAAATGTCTTGGCTGTAATAACACCGTCTTTCCAATAGAAAAGGTAACGACAAGACCCGAGTTTTTCTTCTTCCTCCTTTCGTTTCATTAACTCAATCAGCAAATCCAACCTCTGTCAATGGTTTCTGTTTCAAGGTTACTGTGAATGGAATTCCATACCATAAAACTTGCTTCAAATGCTGTCATGGAGGATGCACGATCAGTCCTTCAAACTACATCGCTCACGAGGGGCGACTTTACTGCAAGCACCACCATATCCAACTGATCAAGGAGAAAGGAAACTTGAGTCAGCTTGAAGGAGACCATGAAAAGATAACAAGGGAGAAAATCAATGGTGGAGAGGTGGCTTCTGAGGCCTGATCTGCACAATCTAGCTTTCTCTTATAGCTATCAGATCAGACAAGATACCCTTATATCCTCCTCTGCAACCCTCAAGAGTCTTTTAAGGCTATGCACTAAGAAAAATACAAGCATCAGTTGTGTTTCCTGTTAAAAGTGTGTTTTTTGGCCTCTCTGTTTCTTATATATTCAAATAACATGCTCAAACAGATGCCAAGATCTGTTTGATTTTCACCATCTTTCATACTGAAAAAGAGTGGCATGTTTATGAATCTGAATCGTCTTCCTGTCAATTCCAAGGGATGCTCATAATTATATGACATGAACCAAGACATCAATCATGTAATATAAACTTCAAGGAAAATGGGAAGAACACGTTGTCAAGATTATCAAAAGATGCTTCAATTCATGCCCCATTGAAGAAGAATCAAGTTTCATTGTTATAAATTTTGGGTGGATCATAATTTCGAGTTATGGTGTTTATTTGACGTATTTTAGGGCTTATTTACATGGTAGTTAATTATAGCCATAAAGTATATATAGTAGCTAATTATGGTCATGGAATATAGTTACAACTCTTAGAATGCCTCGTGAAGGTTAAAGGTGGAAAGTTTCTTTGCAATTCTATATAGTTTAGGTTGCATGTAGGATCATTAAAGCTTGACATGATCAATCTTGCTTGTGGAGTGATTCGAATCTCAAACAAGTGTTCTTGCCTTAAGACATTTGATCAACAAGGTAATCCGAATCTTACTTCCCTTGCAGTGATTCCTTATCATTTGGTATCAAAGCTTTCCTTTGGGCGGATTTCATATCATTATACATGGATTCCATGTTTAATCCGTATTTTCTTTCATGGTTTGTTCTTATTTTTGACTCCTCATTGTGAAGGTTGGCTGCTTATCCTATAAGTGGCTACTATGTCTTTTGACTAAGCTCACAGCCCTACCTTTCAATCTATTAGGTCAAAAAACCTGTAAACAATAGGGAGAAACCATGTTTTCAGAACAACCATTCTAGCTTTACATGAAAAAGAAAAAGAACATTGTATTTGTGAACTTTTGACATGATCAGCAATTCATAATCAATCTGTACATTGTATAAAGAATAATATTGGCCAAAGAATGCATCAAATCATTACAATGTTAACTAAAAGGAGAATCAATAAACACATTATTCCACAGTGTCCAGAATTAAACCATTTCGAGCAATGTGCTGCAGGTCTATAATAAAGTTATCCCTAAGGAAACCGAACCCAAAAGTTCCATTATTGTATTGCCAAATTCTTCCCTCGACATTACGAGGATTTGGAATACTTCCAGCTAGGTCTGGTAGGACTAGATCATAACTCGAGTTCACGCAAAGGATGCGAGAAATCTTTTTATTTTCTATTGAAGGCACTAGCTCTTCAATGTCATTGGCTGGTAGAGGCCGAACATGTATTCGACAGTCATATAAAAGTTCTTCCTCAAGGGAGAATGGAGTTTCCAAGAACGTAGTATTCGATGTCCAAAACACAGGAGCATTACTAGAGAAACGTTCGGACGAGTCCCTAACCCTCCGACAAGAAATGCCACCAATGTCATCATATACAACAAGATAGAAATCCATGCTCATATCATCACTGATTCCCTGCAAGATGAAATAGGAGTCCATGCTATATCATCTCACATAACCAGCACTATTGTACCACTAGCAAGAATGAAATTAAAATCAACAAACAGCTGTTCTACTCCTAACCAGCCAAAGAAACGATCAAATTGACAGAAAATACAGCATGTTTCTTCATTGAGCTCAATTGATGCAGATATCAGAGCCTAACAATGATCACATCAGCTATACAACATAGAACATGAATAAACCCACCTGCAATTTCTGAAATCAGATGGTTTGAACGTTTCCAAGCCATTAAATTCTCAAGTTTTGGTAGCATGTTCTTAATATTTTGTTGTATTGTATATATCAAGCTAGTTGAAAGACTATATAAACACAAGGAGGTAAGAGAGGGAGACAACACCTTCCACAAGCCCTGTAATGGCCGCAATGGTGTGGGCGAGCAATTGACAATTTTAACGAAATGCTCTGGTTCCCATTTCTTCTTTCCTAGCCTTTCCTTCTCCCTCCTCCTTTGCCTCCTTGAAGCTCTATCCCCACCAGGACTGGTTCTATTCGCAAAATGCTGATAAATTTCTGACATTAATTGGTCCGGTAAGCTTCCGGGAGAGCCACTGGCCACTTCGTTCACATCAGTTGCGGCGGCCAAATTGGCGAAACTCGAACTCCGGCGGAATCCCTTTTTCCTTTGTTCTGGGGAATTCGGATAAACAAACGTCTGATTTTCCTCGATGACAAAATGATTTTTCCCCATGAAGCTCAAATCGACGGGAACCAAATCGCAATCGGAGAAATCGGATTCTCCCAAATCCGCAAATTTCCCGGCGAAGTCTGAACAGCCCTTGGGGTCAATAAAACCCATGGCCTTACCTTCTGAAGAGAGCCCCAGCCATAGAAATGGAGACTTAACCACATCGTAAGTACCGTTCCTCGATGGAGAAACCCTAAATCCAGCGAGAAAATCCGAGCCCCATTCGAAGAACACCAGCGGCGGCGATGATACGCTAGACGAGCCACTCCGGCGCCAAAAACCTAATAAATTCTCCCATTGAAGAAGAGTTCTATAGAGTAACCTGTAAGTAATGTTTCCTTTTCCCCAATTCTTGATCTGAGTTTTCGATCCCCATCTCCGATCGCACATCGTAAACCACAGTTTCCGATCATTCCTGCAGAGCGAGACGACTCTCTTCGATGTACAAGAGAAAGTGACTACATCGGAGGGAGAGAGGAAGGAGAGAATACATAACTGAACATCTTCAGGAAAGTCAGTGAAGGAGAAGGAACCCATCTCATCAAATCCGGAGCTAAGATTCGCCATGTTTGCAGCTCTATGAACAGATTTTCTCGGAAAATCCGGATTTTCCCAATGAAATCAGCAAAATAACTTGCGCGACAAATTGAGGTTTTCCTGTGCGTGAGGGAAGAGCAAATCTGGAAAGAAAAAAAAAATGGAGGCAAACTCGAAGATTCCTTATCGGAGTATGGAATTTATTCCTCGGAAATCCGCCGAGTCAAACTTGTTTACGAGTGTTCCAAGAAACGGCCCAATTCATTTAGAACAAAACTAAATCAAAGTTGATTAAATTGTTACTTAACCAAAAGCTCAGAATCAAATCATAAATTACAAATATTTATTTTACTTTGAATAAATCTAAAAAGTTTGCTTTTTTATTTGAATTAAATTTTATTTGATAATAGAATATACAAATTATTTTCTTCCTTTTGATAAAATCCTTACGAAACTATAAACCAAAGAATATTTCCAATATTGATGGAAATACTTTGCGTGGTCATCAATCATCAAGAACAACCATCACACGTCCTCATTCCAGCACACGCCACGTCATACCTATCTCGATTTCGATGGCCATGCTTTGTCCATCCCACGCCACGTCAGCCCTCCGATTCACCGAAACCCGTTGCTTCCACTTGCTACCCGACCCAGGCCCATTTCTACCTTCAATGTCAAAGGCTCGGCCCACAAAATCATGGATCGTCTCTAGGCCCAAATTTAGTCTCCAACATTTGATTTGATGGAAGCAGAGATAGAGACAGAGACAGAGAAGACTTGTTGATTGGGCGTAAAGCTGTTTGTAGGTGGCTTTTTAAGTCCATTGTCAAATTTCAGGGCTCAACCTAGACAGGCGGTGGAAATTACCAAGCTGGAGTACGGTAGGGGCAAAGGAAATTTCCGGTGGAGCGGTGAAATGCGTAGAGATCAGAAAGAACACCAATGGCGAAAGCACTCTACTGCCCCGACACTGACACTGAGAGACGAAAGCTAGGGGAGCGAATGGGATTAGATACTCCAGTAGTCCTAGGCGTAAACGATGGATACTAGGCGCTGTGCGTATCGACCTGTGCAGTGCTGTAGCTAACGCGTTAAGTATTGACCATTCGAAAAATGGTGTCATTAACTAATTCAAACTAGAGCGAAGCCTTCTCAATCCTATTCTAGCGAAATTCTATATTTATTTTAGCAGGAATTGTACTAGGGATTCCCTAGGGAGAATTTTTCTCCGTTTATTATTTTTATACGAAAAATAGTCATTTAATTTTCTATAATGTAATATTCTTAATCAGATTTCTTATTGCTTTTGTTGTCAAAACACCGATTATACCCTTCCATACATGGTTACCAGATACCCACGGAGAGGCACATTACCATACTTGTATACTTCTAGCTGGAATCTTATTAAAAATGGGAGCATATGGATTGGTTCATACCAATATGGAATACTTTTCATTTTTCAACATAAAGTGCAAATTAGTGTTAATTCACTCGTGTTATTAGAGATTAGAGTTGAATCATTTTGTTGTAAATTATTGTTTATTGATCAAATTATTTCGCCTACGGGCTGATAAGGAGGGAAACGAAAGAATCTCTGCTAGTTGAAACTTACGAGTGGAATCTAGAAAATATGTTTTTAAAAATAGTTATATTAGGCAAAATGGGTCAAAAAAATTAAGCAAGAACAGGAACAGGGATGAAGAACAGTGGACAGGGATGGAGAACATAATCGGTTATCTCCCGTCCCATTCACATTTATCTTTTGGAGAGAAATTTTTTTTTGTCGTTCCCTCCACGTCCCTTTATTAAATGGGTTAATTTTTGCTTTATTCTTTAAAAGGAAGAAATAAAAAAATTGAGAAATTTGGTGAATGTTGGGCATGCCCATAAAAGCTTGGCATTGGGCCAATATAGTAACAGTTATGGATTGTTTTGGGCCAGCGGGAAATATGGAGGGCGCGCGTCGACTGTTGAAGCCATTCGTAACTTTCCATTTACGAAACCAACAGTTTACTTGATTCATTTCATTCTTTTTCGGATCTCAAGCAGGCATTGCTGCCAGGAACAGAATTTGGAAGCTGTAGCTGGGTGCAACTCCACTCTCGCTGTCAGTGAAGCCGCCCATTGGAAAATGGAGGACGCCTTTTCCAGATCTATCTCTGAGGTTTGCATTGCTCTTTCACTCACCTTGTCTTCCTTCCGCTTCCTTGTATCCGACTTTGAATCAAACTCTACAATTCGCCTTCACAACACCATTGATTCGGAGCACTGGAAGGAAATTACACAGTTTTATTCGAATTGTGGATTAAGACCCATTTGATAATTTATTGAGTTTTGTGTATAAATCCGCTTGTTGATTCGAATTTATTGCTCTCTCCATTCAACAATTATCTTGCATTTTCTGATTTAGCTGTTTGAATTCCTAGTGCAATTTTACATTCGGTGTTTTATGTTCGAACAGGTCTTGGGATTTTTTGGGGTTGACCCATCACAAGGTCTCACAGACGATCAGGTATTGGGAATCCTATGAGTCATGCACAATATTGATTGATGTTCATCCAAGTTTCAAATTAAGCTGCTGATGGTTAATTTTGTTGTAAAAAAACTTCTTTACCATTTCAGGTTTTGCATCATGCTAGAGTTTATGGAAAAAATGGTACGTTTTCTGACCCTGGTTCTAGACCGTCAGTCGTACTTCCGAAATTGTTCCTCTCTATTTTTGACACCAAAGTAAATAAATTTGGTTGATAGTTATCGAATATGGAGGTTATTTCGTATGTTGGTAGTTTACTTAGTGAAAAGTGGAGGCAAAATATTTGCTGTTTTGAGTATTGTTTTGATGAGATGGACAGTTCTATTGGTGAAATGAGATAAAGAACTAACTTAAGTATTCTGTCATTGACTATTGTTTGTTTGACTCCTAAAAACTTCTCATAGTAGTATCTACTTTCCAGGATAGTCAATGCTATAAGGCGGTCTTCTATCATTGTTTTTAGTTCGTTCTATTGATGAATGCGGGATTTCTCTATTGAATTCGATTTTTATCTAACAAGATGATTAGGAAAAGGTTTTCTTTTAAGGCATACATATTTAGGAGGATCCATAGTGATGTTTGACCGTCCTGCAACCGTTTTACAGGGTTTTAATGATTTTGGTATTCTAACTAGATTTTCATTGAAGCATTTATTTTCTAAAACAGCATTACACTATGTGCATCATTCATCGTTTTCAAGTATTTAGCGTAAAGTGGTTGGAATCCAGATGAAGGTTCTGTTTATTATACGTGTTATAAGCTTGAAGAGGAAAGCATGTGGAAAACTATCCATTCATGCTTTAATGGCATACAATTCCTTTCTTTAAAGTAAAAGAATTGGGTATACATGTGAGGTTACTTCCCTGAAAACTAAAAAAGGAACCTGGTTGGTTATTTATAATATGTTAATAACCTATTCCTGTTATGTTGCCTGGTTCGCTTCCAATTAGCCACTTTTCCATCTTTATCTACCAAATGTGATGTAACATATTATAATTCATTATCTGCTTTCTCTAATGTTTTTGTTTTCTCTTGAATTGCATGATGACGCTTCCAGAGTTACCTGAGGAGAAAAGTAAGTAGCGGACTTATTGGCTTCTTTATCTGCACATTTTTGTCTTGCATTTCCTTTTCCTTCTGTGTGAAATGATATTATTTATCATTATTTTGAGGAAATTTATGCATTCATTTTTTTTTTCTTCTTTTGATAAAGTTGTATGATGGATCAAAAGTTCTCAAGTGTACAAAGTCTAAATATTCAGCGATTAAAAATTTTCTAGTCCAATCCCAATGAAAAACGGCTTCTCATAAAGAGATAAAAAAATCTCTAGGCTAAAACCCTATAACGAAGTGTGGTTGTTTAAATGTTGGATTGAAAGTACTATTTCCTGATATTTTTCTAATATATGGTTGCCCGCTATTGTCACTTTTATCAGTTTTACTATCTTAATATGATTGTCATCTTGCCCAACTCTAGTTTTTGAATCCAGCAACCAGCAGAATTTTACAGCTGTTTTAGGAAATTTGGATGTATTTTGTGTTTTTTTTTCTTGTTTTCCCTATCACCATTGCCTTCAAAAACTGTGCAGAGAATTCAGAGTTGAAAAATAATTTTGTTATTTAACAGCTTATATGAACTATTATTTTTATATGATTTTATGTTGAGCTGCCTCCTTCAATGAGTATCTATCATTAAATTGATTTAACTCCTTGTGCCTCCCAGCTGATTTTTTCCCATGAATCCACATTTGTACAAAATTATACGAGAGAAGGTGAATGAATTGAGAGAAAAGGCCCTATAAAAGAGAAAATACAGGCAATATAAACATACTTTGGAAGGAAGGATTGTAAAAATAAGGTGGAAGGGACTGAAGGGGATCATTGTCAATTTAGTGATTCTCTTGAAAACAAACACAAGAACCATTTCTGATCAAGAAGTTCACGAGGGGACAAGTTAGACGCTGAAAGCTGGCTTTTAAGGGGTTTCTGGATGTTCCATTATTCATTGCAATCAGAACAAACCAATGGATTAACACTCATACTAAGTAATGACTTCATGCTTCACGATTGTTGTTAAGGAAAAAAACTATAATTGCTCAGCCAAGAGAGCAATATTCTTTCCCAACCGGCAAACCATCCTCCTCAGAAGCTCTTACAACTGGTTCCCACTGAACCAGATGGTCTGTTCTCCTCCCTCTACCCCTTGCAAAAGTCTCTCGTGCCGTAGCAATTATTTTATACCAACTAGTCACCAAGATTGTAGGCCGGAAATCCTCTACTTTATGTGCATTCAACCTCTTAAGTAGAGGACAAACGTAATCTCATTCGTGAGTTTTACCCATCTCATAAAATTTGTTAAATATCTTCAGCAAATTCCCACCTCATGACCTCTCAACTAGCCTAGAAAAATGTACAAGTGAAACCATCAGGACTAGATACCCGTAGCCCCTCAAAACTAAGACCATTCTCTGGATCGCTTCCAATGTTATTTGATTTTCTATCAATGAGGACAAGAAGATTCAGAAGGAGAGCAGAGTATAAGGGCTTAGGTAAATCCAGTTCATTAATGAGGGAAGTGTTTAAGGACGAGGAGGGTACCACATCTACCTAAAAGTCAGGATCTCTTGAAAGAATTTCTCCGTTATTGGTAACATGGGAGTCAATCAAGTTTCTGCGTCTCCTAAAATGCAGACTCCCTCTTGCATCTGTTACACTCTAGATTTCTATCTCCAACCAGTTTCCTCCTTTTGAAGTAGCAATTCAACTTACCCTTAAGCCTGAGCAAGAAATAGCTATTCAATTGTAAGTGAATTGAAGAGATAAAGATTCTAATTTGTAACAGGCTGGTGTTGTGTTTCCTTGTGTAGGAAGTTTACTTTGGTGATTTGGTTCCCCTGGATGGAAAGAGGTCAATTTTCTCCTTTTTAATGCAGACATCACTGGAAATATGAGAGAATTCTAGTTTCTCAAGATTGAGATGTACCTCTTTATGAATTTGAAGTCTTTCTACCAATTCACCCTACTAGACCTCCAAAGATTTTTTTTTTAAAGGTTGTTGTAGCCACACATTTTTTAAAATAAAAGGACAAAGGTCCCCCTAAACAACATCAGTAGTGGTTAAAATTGGTGTTTACGAGGGTATAGAATGGATCGACTCCTATAATAATTATTTTATACGGTAAGAAAATAATGAAGAAATTTTACATGCTTGTTTGTATTCTTTGGAGCCGAAACTTCTCTCATACTGTTTGAAGTCTCTTTTTTTTTTTTTTTTTTTTTTTTTT
>NW_019268532.1:3309647-3314375 GCF_002738365.1 Cucurbita moschata
TTTTTTTTTTTTTTTTTTTTTTTTTTTTTTTTTTTTTTTTTTTTTTTTTTTTTTGACGTGTTTGACTTTCAATTTGCTTGACACAAAGAGAGGTTATAGGGATATGATCGGGAAGTGCCTTTTCCATCTGCCTTTTTGAGAAGGAGAGGTTTTGTCGCAAGTGGGCTTGTGTGAGGAGAGGAACTATTGGACTGCTAGATGGTTGAGAGGGACCATGATGTTTGGTCCTTCTTTAGGTTCTATGTTTCTCCTTAGCGTAGGTGACTAAAGTTTTTTGTAATTGTTTTTAGATCTTTTTACTTGATTGGTGCCCCCTTTCTTTAGTTGCACTTCCTTTGAGCTAGTCTCTCTTTTCATCTTTTAAATGAAAAGTTTCGTCTCTGGCTCTTAAATGTTGCGCTTCGTTTCGTGGGCTTTGACCTTATGGATGCCTTTCTATTCTTTCATTTATTTTTCTAAATGAAAGTTCAGTTTTTTTATAAAAAATGTGAGCTTAGAATGAAAGGAACATTGTCTTGCGTGTATGCAGAAACTTAATTGTTTCTCATGTATTCAGGGGCCCCATTTTGGAAACTGATTTTGAAGCAGTTTGATGATTTACTAGTGAAGATATTAATTGTTGCAGCAGTTGTTTCTTTCCTATTGGCTTTGATAAATGGAGAGACAGGCATAATAGCATTTTTGGAGCCTTCAGTAAGATAAAATTTCTAGCTTCTCTTACTTATTATTGTCTGTCATTTTGATACTTTGTTTTATGTTTTTACTATTGAGCTTCAATTTTCCTTATCTCTCATACCCATTGTTTAGTTTTTTGTATGCACTCTCCTGTGTTCGTCTGTTTTTTCTCCTCCATTATGTATTATGTATGTGTGGATAAGAAGCTTAAGCCGTTCATTAAAAGTGGGAGTATATACAAATGATGGAAGGAAGATTAGATACGTTTTCAACTTGAGTTTCAAAGAAGATTTTAGAACACTCTTCATTTAGCATTGATAATTAAGGGGTATATATATATATAAAAGAATAGAACTTCGCGATTTGAGGGGCTTCTAGTAAATGAGAAGCTCCATGTGTATGCAATAAAAACATATTTGGTCCAAAAAAAAAAAAAACATTGGCTTCTATCCTTTAAAAATTTGAATTATAATGGAGTGCATTAACTACAGCCAACCATAAAATCAAGCATTAATCTTTATCCCTAAAGAGATGGCTGCATTACCAATGAATTTGGATGAGAACCATCAACTGGAGGAATAATTGCGATGTAGAAAGATTTAACTTCCTTTTTGGCGCTTTCACTATTCCATAACCAAATAAAGGTTGGTAGGTGCTTAACAATAGATCTTTCCTAGGCAAATTTGAATGATAAGTACCCTAAAGGTAAATTTTTGTCGATAGCCTGTTTTTGTAGCCTCAATACAGTTCATATATTGTTGACTACATGCCTCACCTTGGATTTGTATCCATCGTGATGTTCTCTTTGCTTGGGAGAGCGGGAATGCATTGACCATTTTATTCCATTTGTCCCTTTAACAAGAAGATTTGGAATTCCTTACTACAAAATTTTGATTTATCTGGAGTTATTCACTCTTCTTTAGAAGGAAACATGGTGCAATTGTTGTTGTGCAGCTATTCATTAAAGTAAAACAGAGGAAATTATGGGTCGATGCAAATTATGCTTCTTTTGTAATTAACACAAATTAGGCAAGGGAGGCGGGATTTTGTAAGATATATTGTGGAGTGGCATAATACTTAGTCTTTTTGTTGTGGGAATTATTTTGCGACATTTTTCTTATCAATGAAAAGTTTTTTTTTTCTTGCTCCTGTTTAGGGGAAAAAAAAAAGGTACTGATCTATGTGTTGAGTGATGGAATGGAGCATTTATTTATTGCTTATATTTTTCCTTCTTGTACAGGTAATTCTAATGATATTGGCTGCAAATGCAGCAGTAGGAGTGATTACAGAAACAAATGCCGAAAAGGCTCTTGTGGTTAGTTCTGGAACATTTGAATGACACCATGAGTTTGATTAATCTTGTAGCATGATTTGGGGTATTGAGTTATTTGAAGTTCAATTTGTAAGATTTATTTCTATTGTGAGCTTCACAATAAGGTAAACTTGTTCAAAATTTTATACTTACGAGCTTAGTTTTCTATTTTGAGCTTCATGATAAGGATCTGTTTTTATAGGAAACAGAAATCATCGCATTTCATTGATGTATGAAATGGATAAAAAACAAGTCCTATATGATAATAATTACAAGAAACACCTTCACTGAGCTATGTTGGTTGTCAAACTATAATTACAAAAGGGAGGAGAACGTTAACTCCACAAAATAGCAGGATATATAGTAGAATAAATAAAGGAGACAATTCTTTCTTGCTTATCTGTGAAGATGAAGGCATTTTTTCCAACCTTAAATCCGTACGAAAGCATAGATAAAGTGGTTCCAAAGTATCTTCTTTTCCTTCTTGAAAGGGTGTCCATTGATAGAGAAGTGTATAGATAGCTGCAGGATGAGAAGTGAACTAACCAAAGCTTGCTGAATATAATTCCAGAAGGATGATGCGTATGGGCAATAATTAAAGAGATGAATATGGGTTTCGCTGTTCCTTAGACAAAGCTGGCAACAATTAGGAGAAGTGGAAAACCAAGGAGATTTATGTTGAAGCTTGTCAAAAGTGTTAATACATGCATTGCTAAGCTCACAAACAAAGAATTTGACTTTTATGGTAGAACATCCTGTTCATGATGAGGATAACCTGATCAAAATTTTATATTTGGTAGTGTAGTTCTTATAATGTCTTTTAGTGGGATGAGGTAAGGGGATGCTATTTCCCTTTATCCTTTTATCCTTGTGGCAGGTTGCATTAGTGGATTAGGGAATTTGTGCTTCACCGTTTTTTCTGATCAAGACACCCCCAGGGCAGGAAAACGATGTTTTTTTTTGACGAGTTCCCTTGTGGCGGTGAGGGTCATTAAGGACTCAAAGGCCTGTTGCCAAAAAGGACTTGGGGTGAGGAATTGTATGAGGTTCACCAATTTTTCTATTTTAGTGAATTGGAGAACCAATGGAGAAAAAGTAATTCTATGGAATGGTTAGGCAAGGTGAATTCAAATTATTTTTTAGGCTGCTTGTAGTATTATGAACATAGGGATACATTGATTTGCTTGTGAGTCTTGAGAGAAGGCCATGAATGTGCATGTTTGGAGTGTGTTTCATACTTTTATTACACATGGTCTTAGTTAAATGTGTGACTGGTGTATTACAATTAAGCTTGACCTTAGGACTAAGCCTTCATGACTTTTCAAGAATTTGTTAGTATTAGAGTTGTTATTTTTGTATTTCAAGGTGTATACCTTGGAAGGGATTTGTTTTTTTTTCTTTTTTTTAAGAGACAATTTCATTGATGATTGAAATTTACAAAGGATGTAATTTCCATGATGATTACAAAGGACCTTCCCAATTTACAAGGAGGGAGGTATAACTATAGGAAGTAAAAATATTAGACAGCTTACACCAAGATATAGATTGATAAACAACATTGTCGAAGAGCTTTGTATGAGTCTTTTTTATTTCTTTCTTTCCGCATATTCCAAAAGAAATTCATGTGAAGTTTTTTCATGGTAGGGCTTTTGCATTCTTGAATGGGTGGTACATTAAGGCCATGTCCAATAGATCCTTTACCTCCCTAGGAAATGTGAGATGCTATCTGAATATATTGAGAATCGTTGTCCAAAAACTCTGAGCGTTTGTGTACTGCATAAATAAGTGATTTTGTGATTCGTTTCCTTTCTTGCATAATGTTCCATTTTCTTTTTGAAAGAAAATATAATGATTTAAGATATTGTTTGAAATGCTTTTGGGTTTTGAGTTTTGAATCATGGAAGAGTCTTGAGCGTGTGTGAAAGTGGTTCATTTGCAAGGCCTCAAAAAGGTTTGTTAGAGTGTCACTGAGGGGTTGGCCTTAGGTGAAGGTACAATAGATAATATTGCTCTTTCTATCAATGTGGCTTTTGGGAGATCTGATGGTCCTTGTCCTATATCATATCCCAAGTTAAGTCTTCAAGTGTTCACACTTTTATCTTGACCACTGTTTCTGCAGGAACTACGGGCATACCAGGCAGATATTGCTACTGTGATGAGAAATGGTATTGTCTTCTTTCCAAGTGTTTCTATTTTGTTCTTCAATGGTATCACGCTGTTGAGTTCTAATATTTGTTAATGTGAAGAAGGATGTTACTCTAATAACAGCGAAGTGTAGTGCTATTTTGTTCTTGAATGATATCATGCTGTTGAGTTCTAATATTTGTATAGTGAAGAAGGAAATTATTCTAATAACAGCAAAGTGTAGAGCTATTTTTGTAAACCCTTGGTTTCTTTTGAAGCAGCTTGCCTGTTTTTGTATACCAAAGCTCTTTCTTTTTCAAAACAACTTTTCATTTTGTTCTTGTATATTTCAATTAACAATGATATTCATTCCTGTTTCAACAATTGTACCAATCAGCTTTACTTATTTAATGCTGGCAATTTCCCCTAATTTAAACTTCATATGTTTGTTGAAATTATAGACTAAAAATGTGATTTTCTCACTTAAAACGCATGTAGCTTTTTGATAGCTAGTTGGGTGATTTGGTTTGCAAGAAACTACAAAATTTTTAAGAAACTGCCCTTGACTTGGCTTGAGGAGGATTTTTTTTTTTTTTTTTTTTTTTTTTTTTTTAAAA
>NW_019268532.1:3314619-3350447 GCF_002738365.1 Cucurbita moschata
TTTTTTTTTTTTTTTTTTTTTTTTTTTTTTTTTTTATTTATAAATTTCTCTCTCTTGTATTCTTTCATCTTTTAAAAATATTGTTTCTTTCAACTTTAGTACGCCCTCGAATATTCTTTCATTTTCATATTTTGTGTGCCATTATATATATATTTATATCTATCAACGAAAGCTTACTTTCTTATAAAAAAACGTATTTGTTTCTTATATGAATAAATCATTTCTCAAATCCTACTCCATTATAGTTTTTCTGTCTTTTATGAATGTGCGGGGTAATCAGTTTATTTAAAGGGAAATTTGGGTTTGTGATGTCCATATTCTTTCAAACCTTTTTGAATGCTTAAGGCAGTACAACTTATTGTTTGGATATTTTATTTTTTTATCTTCTCCCATAATGTTAATGAATTATTTCGATCAAAAGGGGGAGAAAATGAATTCTAGATGTCAATCTTGTGCCGATCCTGTTACTTCATGTTTTTTCTGAACAGCTATTCACCGCAAGGTATCTTTTGCAGGTTGCTTTTCAATACTTCCGGCTACAGAGCTTGTTCCTGGTGATATTGTAGAAGTTGCTGGTAAGTTTATTCATTCTGAGTCCAAAAGAATTATTTTCCATGAAGGAATTATAATTCATTATCATTTACAAGACATTCATTTTAATTTTTATGTGGAATAGTGGGGTGCAAAATTCCTGCTGATATGCGAATGATTGAGATGCTTAGTAATCAGCTGCGTGTTGATCAAGCAATTCTTACAGGTAATCTTTTCATATGAAATATCATGTCTTGAGTCCCAAATTATGAGTCAACTGAATTTTTGAGATACATTCGTTCAATTTTGATAGAGGGTGTCTGTATGTTTGGTAGACAATCTGAAAATCAAATTTTGAAAATAAGGATTAAATGAAAATTGAGTTGTATTTCATGCTTTCAAATATGTGTTTGGTAACAAATTTAGAAATTGGATTTCAGTTTAAACAAATGTTCAGAATATGTTCTATAATACATATAGACCATGAAACTAGTTCTAGTTGCAAAACTAAATATTAGGTTGAATATAAACCATTATTATTTAACTTATGTTTTTTTATTATGAATTTTGTATAATTTTTATTTTACATTATCATGTAATTTATAATATAATATATTATACATATTGTAATTGAACTAAAATAAATTGAGTTTATAACATGAAATACTATACTATAAATTGTGATAGATCTGTTTATAATATATATATATATATATATATATATATATATATATATATATATATATATATATATTATATAAGAAACGGATAACTGGTATATTGAAAATATAAGGAAGCCAGAAAAATGAAAGCCTAGGGGGCTGGAGTTAGAGAAACCCCCCACCCCAGAAAGAACTATCACAAAAAGGCTTTCCATTTTCTAAGAGTCATGGATATTATCTTGCTTAATTGTCCTTTATAGAGGAGAAGTATATGTTTTACTTTGTACCAATACATCCTCCTTGTGCCTTAATGTTCGTTGTCTATTCTTTTTCTTTTCTTTTCTTTTCTTTTTTTTTTTTTTTAAATTTCTCCCTTCCTAATTGTTTTTTTTTTTTTTTTTCATTAAAGAAATATAATCAGTGATACGTTGTATTGTATGTGTTTATTGATGATGATAGGTGAGAGCTGCTCTGTTGAAAAAGAGCTGGAGGCCACAAGAGCAGTAAATGCTGTATATCAAGACAAGACAAATATTCTTTTTTCTGTAAGAATTTTATTGTTTAAATTTGAAAATATGTGAAATCATTGGAGATTGAACATATTTTGTTTCTGTTTCTATTTCTTTTTGAAACAAAAACATGAAGTTAGAACAAAAAACCTAAAAATAAATCACTTTAGGGGAGCTTAAACAGAACATTCGAATTAGTATTAATTATATTGGGACTATAATTGCTAAGAGACTTGGATAAAGCGCCAAGAAGAAGCCTGATATCAAGTCATATCTCCACCCTTTCCTTAAAAAATCCTTTGGTTTCTTTGTTACCGAAGTCCCCAAGTGATTTGCTTCCATAGCATTGATCCACAACGTGGTGTTGGCTCTACATGTAAATCAACGACCACAAAGATATTTTATACTATTGTCTTTAGAATATTTGCCAACACCCATGAGCAACCAACACAGCAACATTTCTGGCCATACGAACCATGGAAGGAAAGATGCAATTTGTCCACCCTTAGCTTTCATACGTGAACCACAAAGCTTAGAGCAAACTTGGGGAATGTCCTTTGTAGTTGGATGTATTAATACCTGCTGCATGAAAACATTCACATTCTTTGAGGTCTTTTGTCTTCTAATAGGCATTCATAGGGTTGTTTCGGTATCAAAGCTTAATTTTAAGTTCCCTAACCACTTCCATTGAGAAAGAACCCGACGGATCAGGCTTCCTGACTCTTTTGTCTTCCCTCCTATCAAGAGGTAATCCATCAATCATCTCAAAAAGAACTTTTTCCTCCATTTCCCATCTAGTATATTTCTTCTTTCTACAACTTTTCAAGACTCTTCTCGTTGATCAATATAAAAAATTGAGGTAACTAAAGGAAAGAAGCAATCAACCTAGATAGATCTCTTCCTACCCTTTCCAACACCAAAAATTGAGGGCATTTCTGCTAGAATCAAATACCAAAAAGTTAATTATCCTCTTGACATTTCTTTGATAATATTTGTAATCTCAATCCTCAAATTGATTATAATGGGAAGTTAGTATGTTTGAGAATTTTAAGAAGAGAGAAACTTCGCAACACAATTTAAAATTGTTTTCATCTGTTCTTTCAAGTTGACTGTTTTGGTGCATTATGAAATTTTAGTATTTCAGTAACTTTTCTCAACATGGTCAATGATTGTGTGGAGCTCTGTTCTTGGACATGTTTTTATATTAATGATTTTCATCCTTTACTAGGATTTGTAAGTTCTCTATCCTTTCGTTACTATCAGGGCACCGTGGTGGTTGCTGGCAGGGCACGTGCTGTTGTGGTAGGAGTTGGTGCAAATACTGCTATGGGCAATATACGAGACTCTATATTGCAAACGGATGATGTAAGTGCCACTAAGTAGTATCTCTCTCTCTCTCTCTCACTCTTTCTTTCATTCATTCTTTTCATTTTTTAAATAAGTTGCGTTCCTGTTACTGGAGAAAATGTTGGAATCGCGAGTGTCTATTCCATCAAAATGATAATGGAGTTAAAATAAGGCTCTTCAAGTTTTTGTGATAAATAATTATGTTTACTAATTTTTTTTAAAGACAGTAGTCCTAAAATTCCATGCCATACTTCTTCGTAACCACTTATTTTGATTAAAAAAAAAAAAATTGAAGCCACAAACCAAAAACCAAAAAGACCATTGATTTAGGATTTGGGGCTTCTTTATTTGTTCTTGATCTTTTCTATAACCGTGTATGGTTATTTGTTTTATTCCTTTTCTTATATTTTAATTTGTTACTTTCTTGTACAAGCTTTTACCTTGCGGTAAATAGCTTCTTTTACCTTTCGATGAGGTAATTAGTGTTAGGTTTAGGTTATTTTCTTCCTATAAAAACAAAGCCTGAATTTCTTTTTGAGCCAATCACAAATTGAGGCATTTCTTTGGAAACTTGAGTGCATCAACCGTCCTATTTATTTGTTCCATTAAGAAGTTAGAAGCTTTTCTATATCTCATACCTTGTTTTCATTAAGTTCCTCGAGTCAAATCAATCCAATTATATCATATTAGATTTAGTTACTTAAAGAAATAATGTACATAATCACTCATTGATAAAATAAAAGAGGAAACTTTTTTGAAATAAAATTATTAGTACATTATCATGAGATATAGGAAAGCTTCTAACCTGGGATATGGCTCTTCCTTGTAGATTCAATCTCTAATGTCTCTATCTGGAATTATGAAACTATATATACTTTTTGACTTATCTAACCTCCTGTGATCTAATTTTGCACCAGTTGCATCTGAAATGACATTGAACCTTTCTTTTTCTCCACCAGTTTACTGTCTTAATTTCATTATTTCAAATCTATTTTCAATTGCAGGAGGTGACACCATTGAAAAAGAAGCTAGATGAATTTGGTACTTTTCTGGCCAAGGTGATGCAAAGTGCACATTAAGTCTTTGATCTTCTTTTCAGTCCTTGGGTCTACTAGCTTCATTAATTTCATTATTTAGACATTTGGATATTCCTAGATTTTACATGAGAGAATTAATGTGCACATGCGAGATTGACTTCTGGTGAAAACAATATATATATATATATATATATATATATATATTATATTATATTATATTTAGTTTAAGCTGGGTCCAGGTTTGGCTTTAATTCGTGAGAGTTAGATATGCCTCTTGTCTGTCATATATCTATTGTGATCCATATCAAACTTCTCTGAGAAGCTAGGCCTTTTACTTTCAATCTAGATGATTGGTTCATCAACTGCAGATTAAATCATTGAATAATCAGGAGTAATTTCTGAAGTCCACTTCTCAAAGCTCACTTTTGTTTGTTGATATTCTACATCTACTTTTGGTCTGATCTTTAACTTTTAATTCACTTGTAATTAGGTTATTGCTGGAATTTGTGCACTTGTATGGATAGTGAACATTGGTCACTTTCGAGATCCTTCTCATGGTGGGATTTTGAGTGGTGCAATACACTACTTCAAGGTAATTTTCTTTTGAAAGGATTTGTTATTTAGTTGTTCTTAAATTGAATTCTGCGGCGCTCTTTATGCTAAACTAGACTTTGATAGGGATGTCCCTACATGGATGCATACAATGTAAGGAAATGGATTTTATAAATAGCAGAAAATGGGAAAAGCATTAAAAAAATAAAAAGTAACGCAAGATCCCTTTAAATATAATGCGCAAAACAGATAAAGAGAGAGTCCTGAATAAGGAAGATGAAGTCAGAGACAAGTTCTCCTTTTACATAATAAAGACGGAAGTGCAACAAAGAAAATGTAAAAATGTATGATGAGATCGTACTGCTGTGATTGTTGACACCCTTGGCATACATTTCTTAGGTCACCCACAAAATTTATTGGGGGATGACTATAAAAATGTTCGAAAAAAATACACTTTCGGTCCCTAAAGTTTGGATTTGGTTGTATTTGGGTCCTTAGTTTTTAAACTCAACCATTTTATCCCTTAAGTTTGCATTTGGTAGCATTTTTGTTATTCAATCAGCTGTTCTGTTAATTAGCTCACAGAAAGATGAGTGACATTTTTTATTAAAAACATATTTATTATACAGTCTTTTGTAAACATCATGGATTATATCATGGATTATACATCCCTCTTGTAAATTTCACTCATCAATGAAATTGTCTCTTATAAAAAAAAAAATAATAATAAAAACATATTTATCTTTTTCTTTCTTTTCTCCCTCCCTCTTCTTTTTTCACCCTCCTCCCATCCGTCTTCACCGCCACTGGTGCCATTCCTTTTGCCTTTTCTTCTTCTTCTTTTTCCCCCTTTCCTCTTCGTCTCTCCTCTCCTTCCCTTCCTTTCTTCAATAAGCCCCAATTCTTGACCAAATGCAGCCATGCTTTTCATATGGAATTTATCGACACTTGGCTTTTGACCCATTCGACTTGTCCCCTCTGTCGTGCTATTTTTGGGAATTTGGAGGATGAAGGAACACCTATAAATAAAGTCTAAGATGTTAAGCACTAACATTTTTGGGATTTTGACGCTTAAAAGCTTGAAAAGGAAGGCTGTGGAAGGTTGAGATGGGGAAGTAAGCGGTTGAAGAAAAATTGCTAGACAACATATCAAAAGACTCAGAAAACCAGAGCTTTCTTCATTATTCTTTTTTATATAGGACGGGAATATGATGTAATAATTTCAAGCTACTAACTGTTATCGGAGTTATGAAAAGTTCGAAATTTTTTATAAGTTATAATGATTAGGGGTGCTGGGAATGGTTAGGATTTTTTGATAGCTAACTTTGTTTGTTGAAGTTTTCTTTTCATAATGTTTGTTTACAACATTTTGCACTATCTTCTAGTCGTACTGACTGAATATCCCTTCCATGGTCAACGACGTTGCACCTGCTTATCTCCCAACTTAGATTGCAGTTGCTCTTGCTGTTGCAGCGATTCCTGAAGGACTTCCTGCCGTTGTGACAACGTAAGTGATTTATTTAAGCTTTCTTAGCAGATAAAGATTTTCCACCTTTCACTCGGTGCATGAAAAATTAAGAATATCAGATCACTGTGTAAAAGTAGACGAGCGTGGAAACCCCTTCTAAGGCAATAGTTGCAGACTAAGTGACAACATGAAATTGTGACAACATGAAATTGCGACAATCTAGAATATTGACAGAACATATAGTGGTGATAAAACTACTTTTTGTCGTACATAACCATAATCATTTCTGCAATATGTAATCTAGCATTTTATTCTTATTTACTAACTTTTTATAAATGGAAGCTTAAGATATGGGTGACCATTTGAATGCCTATGAAGCTAATGTTCTAAATACACAATACCTCTCCTGTCCTTGGCCATGATGCAAGGTTCATATGCATTAAGTATGCCATGTATTGCTTAGCATCATTTTTCCATATTAATGTTTTTTCAGGTTGTAGCTTTCATTCATTCACAACTTTATAGTAATTACTCTGCTTCATTATCAATATCATGATTGCCTAATTTGACTTCTTACTGGGGCAACTTTTATCTTGTCTGAAGATGCTCATAGTTTTCATGTACTACTTATAGGTGTTTGGCTCTTGGCACCAAAAGAATGGCACGTCTGAATGCAATTGTGAGGTCTTTGCCATCTGTTGAGACTTTAGGCTGCACTACTGTTATATGTAGTGACAAGACTGGAACTTTGACTACGAATATGATGTCCGTCTCAAAGGTGATGCTCTTATGAAATATGAGGATTAAAAATGCGATTTGGTTCAACTTGAGTGTCATCATGTGATTTTCTCTGTTTTTTTTTTTTTTTTTGGTTTGTCTAAAATATTGAAAATTTCTTTCTTTGTTACTGCTTCTGTCAGATTTGTGTGGTCCATTCTGTTTTGCATGGTCCACAACTTTCTGAGTACAATATCAGCGGTACAACATACGCTCCTGATGGTACTATTTTTGACAGCACTGGAGTACAGGTAATTGTACTTTTGTGTAGCTTATGAAATATATGCATTGCATCTCTCCCTCTCTGGTAACTTAGATTGGAAATGGGTTGTTGAAACTACTGACTTTTTTTTTTTTTTGTTTTCTATCGTGATGTTTTTAGTGAATTAATCATTTATGAATCCAACTGTATTTACCGTCTCAATCTCCATCCTCAGTGACTTGCTCTCTGGTTATAATCTGCTAAAACTTACAATGGTAGTTTTAAACTCACTGACAAATTCAAAAGCTAAATAAACTTGTCTTATTGATTATTTTAATGTAGCACCTCTTTCTACATGGTTTAAGAGCTTTGTCTTACTGGCATGGCCCCTATTTTTCCTTTAAGTAACCAAGCATGTGGTCAAAATTGGAAGACCTTTTCTTTTTTATACAATTTTAACTTTGTCGAGGCTTCTTTATGAACTTTCATTCATTTGTTTGATTAACTATAGCCTGGTTCAAACGTTTGATTTCTGTAGCTTGAGTTTCCAGCTCAATTGCCTTGTATTCTACACATGGCAATGGGCTCTGCCCTCTGCAACGAGTCTACTTTGCAGTATAATCCAGATAAGGGGAACTACGAAAAAATTGGTGAATCAACTGAAGTAGCACTGCGTGTCTTTGCTGAAAAGGTTAGGGTCTGTACGAATGTAATGTCTAAAAATGGTTTTTTTTTTAAACAGTTTTTTTTTAAGTAGAAAAGTGTTTTGGCTGGATTGTTTTTTAAACAGTTTTCAGAATAAAGAGTAGCAACAAGATGGAAATAATAATTTGTTGCTTTCATATGTTCTCTTTGATTTTTTGCTCTAAATTATCTGTTCATATAAAATCTTTGATTGTTTTTCAAGTGCAAGTTGATTCAGTTGTGTTATAGTTTTAATTAATATGCAGAATAAATCAAATGAAAAAAGTGCTACAAAAATTCTCGTGCTACAAAAATTCTCTTTCTAAACAGTTTTTTTATTTTTTAGATTTTTATTCCTTTTGAAAAAAAAACAGTTTAAAACAACTGAAAAATATACACACCCAAAACGCCCTTTGATTTTACCGTATTTTGAACACTTCCCATCAGAGAATATAAATACATATGTATAATAAATAAAATAATGTTTCAGGTTGGTCTTCCTGGTTTTACTTCAATGCCTTTTGCTCTAAATATGCTAAGCAAGCATGAGCGCGCATCCTATTGTAACCACCATTGGGAGAACCAGTTTAAAAAGGTTGGTTTCTTTTTACTAGCAAACAATTGATATGATGTGCAGTATGAAACAGAAGTTAAGCGTACAATATTTGTCATAGTAGTGTTGAAGTATTGATTAACAATTGATATGATGTGCAGTAGTGTTAAATTAACCATAATCTATTAGTTTATACTTTGGGTTTAGTGGTGATTTGACAGTTATCAGAGCAGCATATCTCATATTCAATCCTTGTATTGTAATTTAATAATATTCAAACAAAGTATTTTTTTGTTTTTATTGGAGTGAAAAGTGAGTAAGAAAACCTCTTTTAAAAACAATACGAGAGATTACCGGAAAAAAGCCCATGTAGATTACGTAGGATTAAAAGTAACGCCATGCAGGGCTCCATTAATTTGTGAGATGCTACCCATGTAGTATGCTTTCAACGTAATGCATTAATAAGAGTATTGAAATTTTTAAGCAGATGGACAACTTTTCAGGTTGTTGTTTTGGTCATGTTGCTTGCTTATCAAAAGAAACTTTGCAGATTTCTGTATTGGAATTTTCTCGTGATCGCAAGATGATGAGCATTTTATGTAGCAGAAACCAGTCACATATCCTTTTCTCCAAAGGTGCTCCTGAGAGCATTATTTCGAGATGCTCAAGTGTCCTTTGCAATGAAGATGGTTCTACCAGTGTTTTAACTTCTAGTATTCGTGCTGAACTGGAAGCAAGATTTCAAAGGTTAGAATTTGTGGTTTTTTATCAGCGTAATACATTAATCCTCATGCTCTTCCCCCTTCCTTCCCTCTTTCTGGCTGTATCTTTTTATTTCACCCACCAATGTGCATATGTGCCCCCCATCTTCATATGCTAGAATCTCCCTACTCTTTATTTCCATTGTGTACAAAGAGAAGCAAAGGAAAACATTACTTCCCGGACAGGATTGAATTTACATTTTAGTTGTTATTTAGTTCATTAATTTTCTTTTAAAAAAATTATAGGAAAGACAAATAGATAGGTATCGATGTTAAAAGTTGTAAAACAGGAGTTAGATCTCTTCGAAATGGCAATGGACACAATTCAATGGACATTTACCAGAAAACCTCTGGTTACCAGTGATTTAAAAGTCTTTTTTTTGGGTTCATGGCAATGTCGATACACCAATCACAAGGGGTCTATGCTTATCTAAGAATGCATGAAGCAGATGAGTAGTTGTGCCTCATATATTAATGTACTTGCCGGTAAAATTATATGAATGCATGTCTTGGACAGTTTTGCAGGAAATGAAATGCTTAGGTGCCTGGCTATAGCAATCAAATTGCTTCCTGTGAGTCAACAGAGTTTATCATTTGATGATGAGCAAGACCTAACATTCATTGGGTTGGTATGCTTTCTTTTTTAAATAGAATGCTAAGTTTATTTGCTGCCTCATTCTATCTATTGTCTTTATGGAGCTTCTATATGGCTGCTGAATACGGATTGTTGCATTCTTACAACTAATTCAATATTTTGCCACATCGTCTACAATTTTGTTCTCTTTAAAATTGTACATCAGTACAAGATTAACAGTTTTATTTATTGTGGAGAGAGGAGAATAGTTTGGGTGTATATGTTATTCTTAAGAGATAATCTTCTGCATTTGGGTAGATGGACAAAGGCAAATAGATATCCGCCATATCACTAAGTTCTGTTACCTTTAGTATGAAAGATCTAGGTACTTAGTTGATGAAGATATATTTCTTTAAGTGCGACCTTGCAAATACTAATTTGAGATTTTTTTTGTCCTGGTTTATTTCACACCTATTTCATAGAATCAGAACTTTGGGTTTTTACATTCTTGTACTTCCATCAAGACTCTAGATCTATCTAGAGGCTGCGTTCTTTGTTTGGATGAATGCTTTCTATCTTAAATATGCTTCAAAACATGCTTGAACCTCACTAGTCTAACAGAAATGTAAAGCTCTCGAACTTTACAGAAACGTGAAGTAACCTTTCATGCTACACTAAGCGAGATTAGAATGCGCTTAGACTTTAAAAGCTTCATAGAAGAATGATTTTCAACTTTATTTGACATTCATGTGTAGGAAGATCATATAGAAAACGAATCAGAAAACAATATAAATCGAAGCTGATTTTTGGGGAAAAAATGACATTAGATTTGTTGTAATGACCAGAGTAAGGATGGTTGCGACAAATGTTGACCTTTTCCTGAGCTTAGCTTGAAATTATTTATCAAAATTATATAACTTAATAAGTCTATACTATGATCCAAGTAGCTGTCCAAGTTAATCCATCACAGAAGAGTCTTCAAGAAGGAAAATAAAGTGAAGCTATTCAAGAAAATATGGTTGGTATTAATAGCGGAAGTCATCATCAAAATTAATGCTGAAAAGCAAGCATATCCTAATGGTTGCTTTGATGCAATGTATTTAAAGAGTTCATTACAGCTGCAATGCACTCGAAGAGAGAAATTTGTTGCATGAGAACTGCAGGAGTTTGAGATACATGAATAGCAAGAAAACAACCATGGATGCCATTTACTCCAACGTCTGTTTTGGTTGTTTCTGTTACATATTATTTTGTTGAAAAGGGTTAATAGAATCTTCAATAACAAAGGTGTTGATTGAATAGAAATTTGGGATAAACTTATTGTTGCACGTTAATGTTATAAGTCGTATCAAGGGGATAACAGTGATCTTTACTTGCCTCTGGATTTTTGGAATCTTTTGGGATTTATGCTTATTGCCATTGCTATCTTATTTGTACTGTTTTCCATGTTTTACCATTCTTGTATTTCATTTGACCTAGTTCAAATTTGTCATTGGTCTTCATTTATACTCCTTTGTCTGGCTGGAGCCCCTAAATTTGTTTTGAGTGTCTTTGTTGCGTGATTGTTGTTTCCTTACCGGATTCTTAGAATTTATCTGTTGACCTCTCATTTTAAAGGTTGGAATGCTTGATCCACCGAGAGAGGAAGTGAGAAATGCTATGCTTTCATGTATGAATGCTGGCATACGTGTTATAGTCGTAACTGGGGACAACAAGGTTTCTCTAAATCTAGCCCTTCACTCTATTAATTTTATGTAACTTTCTTTATAGCCAAATCTTTAGAGGTAACTTGCTGACTTAACATGCATTTGTAGTCAACTGCTGAATCACTCTGCCGCAAGATTGGTGCTTTTGACCATTTGGTAGATCTAGCTGATCATTCTTTTACTGCTTCTGAATTTGAAGAGCTACCTGCAATGCAACAGACAATGGCATTGCAACGAATGGCACTCTTCACCAGGTACTTTGGACATTCGTCTATAATTAGAAGCCAAGTACTCGTATATGTCATTTTCTTCAATGAATAATAAATTCTTTTTTCAGTACACGTCTTTAATAGAGTTCATTTTTTTCAGGGTTGAACCTTCTCATAAGCAAATGCTTGTGGAGGCCTTACAACATCAGAATGAAGTGGTAACTTTAAGTCTCTCATTAGAAATTTTGCAGGAATATCACTTCATAATTTTAGGCATGTTCGGTCCTTTATTCTTTGAATTTTACATGTATTGGTATACTAGTACGAACTAGTTACCACTTAACAAATACATTGTAGTATAATAATCGTTTTTTTCCAACATATCTCTAATATGTTCCTTTTGTTTTGACATTTTTTTAAAGTATGAGACAATTTCATTGATATTTGAAATTTACAAAAGGGAAACTAAAAGGAATACTAATCTGTATGCATTAACACGCTCATGTATAGATGTTACATTCTTCTAATTTCTCAGTTTTTGTGGATTTCTTAGGTTGCTATGACAGGTGATGGTGTCAATGATGCACCTGCACTGAAGAAAGCTGATATTGGTATTGCCATGGGTTCAGGAACAGCAGTTGCCAAGGTTGGTGTGGTCACTGGCAAATTTTTGTGACGTTCTTTAATTTTTTATGTTTCCAAACCTGTTAATTGGGCTTGCTGCTTTTTTAGCTGTCTCCTTGAATAATTAATATTAAGTTGCCCTTTAATTGTCTAGTACTTCCTTTCAGCACACAATTTGGTAATATGCGTTAGTACTTCAGTTATTTTAAATTTTACACCACCGGGCTTTCTTTTATTATTCTTATTGTTAATGCTAACTATTTTCCTTGCCATTTTTCTTCCTTTTTCTCTATACCTAGAGTGCATCTGATATGGTCTTAGCTGATGACAATTTTGCTACTATTGTTGCGGTAAGCTCCTGCCTCATGTCCTAAAAAAATTTCCGGATAAAGGTGATTGTTTATTTTTTAGTTTATATATTCTTAAACTTTGTGACCGGTTCAAACTCGATAGGCTGTTGCAGAGGGCAGAGCTATTTACAATAATACTAAGCAGTTCATCAGATACATGATCTCTTCAAATATTGGTGAAGTAGTTTGTATATTTGTGGCAGCTGTTCTTGGAATACCAGAGACTCTTGCCCCTGTACGTTTTTTCAGCTTTTATTAATGCATCTACTTCTTTGGTAATAGTTAATGTATCTGCAAAAGTTGAGTGTACTTCCATTGAGGTGGCAAAAGAACTTTCCTCATAGAAGAAAATGATTACAGGTGCAACTTCTTTGGGTTAACTTGGTCACTGATGGATTGCCTGCAACTGCAATTGGATTTAATAAGCAAGACTCCGATGTAATGAAATCTAAGCCTCGAAAGGTAATGAATTAGTGAGGCTTGCTTTCTTTAAATGGTTATATAGATTTGTCATCTTTGTGGGATCGTTACTTGTGAAGTTCAGTGATTAACGTAAGATTTATGGTTATATTCTTCCCTTCACGTTCATCTTCTTCACTGCTTTTGCTGTTGGATCTATGATTTCTTGCTTACTTGTGTGGTGTGCTAACATTGTAGTATCTAGATTCTTCCCCTATGAAGATCTTCTTTACCGTTCTCGTTCCTGTTACATGATGTAAACTGTAACTGATTTTATCTTCTTAAAACAATAGTTTGCCTCTTTTATGAAGGTATTCCTAGTCCAATCGATTTGATCTTGCAGGTGAATGAAGCTGTGGTGACTGGATGGTTGTTCTTTCGTTATTTGGTAATTGGAGGTAGGGCAATGAATGTGACCTATACTTGGTTTCTTCCATGGAATGTTTGTTGCTAGATATCTATGGCTCTAGCTTGGTATCTTTGTTGTTTCTACATGCAAAATTTACACTCATTTTGGGACGCAGATTGTGACTGATCCATGTGCCTTGCATGGCTAGATAGACTGCTACTTATGACCGTATACTTGGTTACCTTTACTTCTCCTTGTATTTGCTCAACTGTGAAGTAAAACTGAACTGTTGGGGTTCAAGTTTATTTCCTCACGACAAATTACTAAAAATTTAATTGGGCTGCAAATTTTTCCAAAGTATAGGTTGCCACACTCTTCTCTTCTATTGGGAAGAAATTGCTTGCATTAGATGAACTTGCTACAATGTCCTCTCTTCTTTTGTTACTTCATTGTTATTTATTCTATCAAGTTCTTGTGGTGAGCCTAATTTTCATCTTATGCATTAATGATAGTTCTCCCTGTGGTACAGAATTTTCAATGTGGAACAGAAATGCTTCTCATTCTTGTTTATGTAGAGCTTTAATTCTCAGCACATTCAAATTAAATGCTGTTCTCAGCTGTTAAAAGCTGGTAAAAAGTTTTTGAATGGTTATATCATTGGTGCAGCGTATGTTGGTCTTGCAACAATTGCTGGCTTCATATGGTGGTTTATATACTCCGACAGTGGTCCTAAGCTACCTTACGCTGAGTTGGTAAGATTTTATTTGTTGCTGTCTTCCTATGGCATTGTGCAGTTTATTCCTGGTTTATCATATGAAGATAAGCATATGCATGTTGGTTATCGTTGCAAATGTGTGGGTGGGTGGGTGGGTGGGGGACCTTATACTAACAGGTTATTTTGACTGAGTGACTAAAAGATTGGACCGAAATGCTATTTGACCTAGGTTTTCAAAATAAAGTTCTCCAACCTTTTTCAAACATTTGTTATTATTATTATTATTTTTATTTCTAACTCAATTCCTTCTCCCTCTCGTTCTCTTCTCCCCTCCACTCTCTCCCTCTCGTTTTCTTCTCCTCCTATTCTCACTCTCCTTACTTCCTCTCTCCCTCTCTCACCTGTTTAGCTGCCCCCAGAGACGATTGCCCCTCTCCCTCGTACTGTCTTCTTCCTCTAGCGACCCTCTGGCAGTAGCCACCCCTCTGGAGTTATCTCTAGAAGATGAAGAGAGAAAGGAGGAAGCAAGAGTGAGAGGGAGAGGGAAAGGAGGAGTCTACTGAGAAAAAAGGAGCCAGAGCGAGAGGGAGGAAGGGAGCCAGAGCTGTGAGCGAGAGGGAAAAACATCAAAAATATTTGTGCATAGAGTTCGAGTGAATTTAAATAACTTCTGAATTCCTTGCATTAAATTTTTTCATCTTTAGAAGAAAAAATTCTTCTAAAGATGCAACTTGAATTTCTACACTCATCTTTTTCCTTGCGCACTTGTAATTTTCAAGAAAAGAAAAGTTGGATTTGGTTTTGGCCCATTCTCAATTTGAAATATTTCTTTTCAGATGAGTTTTGATACTTGTTCAACAAGAGCGACAACATACCCTTGCAGTATATTTGAGGATCGGCATCCGTCGACTGTTTCTATGACTGTACTTGTTGTTGTCGAGATGTTCAATGCTTTAAATAATCTAAGCGAAAATCAATCTCTTCTGTAAGTATTCAGTTACATTTATATTTTGAGGTTACTGCAAATTATTAAGTTTGTGAATTGTTAAATGAAGCAAAGGACAATTAAGACGGTGATTTTCCTATAGTTTTTAATGCTAGGTTAGTTTTGATCATGTATGTGGTTAATATGAAGACATATTTTTCAGTGTTATCCCTCCCTGGAGTAATTTATGGCTCGTTGCCTCCATTGTCATAACCATGATCCTTCACATGCTTATTATGTATGTGCGACCACTAGCTGTTCTTTTCTCTGTAAGTTTTTTCCTTCTCTTGATTCGCTTGTGATTCCTTTTTTGGCAGTTTCATATAATTAAGTGAATCAGTTTGATGAACTGTAAAATTGTTTCATTACAGGTAACGCCATTATCTTGGGCTGAATGGACGATGGTTTTGTACCTTTCGTTTCCTGTAATATTCGCACCCCTTGCCTCATTTTCTGTTGTACAATTTCAGTTTTTCTTATTCCCTCAGGATCATGGTTTCGTTTCCTGTAATAACTGTTTTAGCTAAACTCTTGGAAACCCCTCTATGAATGTTCATACTTTATTTATTTCCATGCCTACCAAATTCTGTGTTTTCCTTATCAATTGAAAGGATCTTTTCTTTATCCGATGCAGGTTATAATTATTGATGAAATACTGAAGTTCTTTTCACGACGCTCCAGTGGCAGTATGTTTTCCTCACCTGTTTGATAGCATCTATTATTGTTAATGTTAGAAATCGTGACTCTCCACGATGGTATGATATTGTCTACTTTGAGCTTAAGCTCTCATGGCTTTGCTTTGTGCTTTTCCCGAAAGGCTTCATACCAATGGAGATGTATTCCTTATATAAACTCGTGATCATTCCCTAAATTAGCCAACGTAGGACTTCCGCACAACAATCCTCCCCTCTCCTCGAACAAAGTACACACTATAGAGCCTCCCCTCAGGCCTATGGAGCCCTCAAATAGCCTCTCCTTAATTGAGGCTCGACTCATTTGGTGTCCTCGAACAAAGTACACCCTTTGTTCGACACTTGGGTCAATTTTGACTACTCCTTCAAGGCTTGCAACTTCTTTGTTCGACATTTGAGGATTCTATTGATATGATTAAGTTAAGGGCATGGCTCTAATACCATGTTAGGAATCACGACTCTCCATAATTGTATAATCACTTTGAGTTTAAGCTCTCATGGCTTTGCTTTGGACTTCTCCAAAATGTCTCGTACCAATAGAGATGTATTCCTTATAAACTCATGATCATTCTTAAATTAGCCAACGTGGGATTCTCTCCCAAGCATCCTCAACACAGTCAATGCATGTTTGCTTTATGTCCAAGTATTTGTGGTTTATTACACTATCTATGATTAGTGAAAGCAATAATCTCTAAACCTTATTCTGTTAATCAGATATTTTGATGCAGTAATAGGTAAAATGTGGTGGAACTTATCGGTTCCTGTTTTGGTTGGATAATTGTAGGGTTGAGGCTTCCATTTAGATTCAGAAGGCATGAGTTGCTTCCAAAGAAGGAATTGCGTGACAAGTAGGAATGACACTACCTTGACATACAACTGGTCACACTACTACTTTGTTATACTCATGGCTGAACAGCAAGCATGAAGATTGATTGATATCATTCCATCATCGAATCTCAAGAGTTTGACCCGAGCGTTCACTAGTATTCGTTAATCTTATAATGGAATACCCCCCTCAAGTCTGAAGCTTAACGCCCCTTCGAGCGACGTTCATGAGGAAAAAGCGGCGAAGATGAACGTGTGGGATTTTACTAATCTTTTTAGTTTTCTCCATCAATTTAAAGTTTATCATAACGTGAAAATTTTACATTGCTGCTTTTGGAATCTATTTCATAGAGCAAGTCTTAATATAGAACAATGTTCACTGCAGTTTATAATTTCCAATCCCATTATGGACGAGCTTTTGATGATAAATGGGTTCAATTTCAGAGATCTTCATCAGATTTTTTTTTTTTCATTTATATTATAATATTATAATTAAAATTTTTAGATAACATTTATTACCCATATCTATTTATTAAAACAATTTTTTTAATGAAACTATATTAAAAAATAAAAACTTTAAAATAGTTATATTTTTTTAAAAAAATAAATGGAGAAAAATTAGATGCTAGAATTAATTCCGCAAATTTTTGTTGAGGAATCTTTGCGGTGATCTGAAAATAAATTAGAAATTTTGTGGGGATAGAAAATGAAATAAGTGAAATGGGGTATTCTAATCGAATCTCACAAAGTTTCGAGTAGAATCTAATTTCGATCTCACAAAGTTTCGAGTAGAATCTAATTTCGATCTCACAAAGTTTCGAGTAGAATCTAACTTCGATCTCACAAAATTTTGAGTAGAATCTAACTCCAATCCTAATCAGTGTAGGATCTCACACAATTTCGAGTAGAATCTAACTTCGATCTCACAAAATTTTGAGTAGAATCTAACTCCAATCCTAATCAGTGTAGGATCTCACACAATTTCGAGTAGAATCTAACTTAGCGTAGGATCTCACAAAATTCCGAGTAGAATCTAGCTCCAATCCTAACGATCTCACAAAATTTCAAGTAGAATCTAACTGGTTCTCCTCTCTAACCAACTTAATCGAGTAGAATCTAACTCCAATCCTAATTAGCGTAGGATTTCATAAAAATTCCGAGTAGAATCTAACTCCAATCCGTTCTCCTCTCTAACAAACTTCGAAGTAGAATCTAACTCCAACCGATCTACAAACACATCCCATTATTGTCCTGCACCAAAATTGACATTCCCTCCCTTTGAATTCAAATCATCAAACCAAGAAACTAAAGAGGAAAGTCATTTTGTGTCGGCTATTAATGGTTCCAACATCAACTAGAATCATTATCTGATTCTGACGCCAAAATTGAAAACTAAACAAAGTGAACTTCAGATCAATTCAGAATCAATGATTTACTTTCCATGTTTTGATTACAAATAATCTACCATTACCCACAAAAATTAAAACAAAAACTTACAATATTTACATGAACACAGAAGAACAAAACCAACAAAATCCCCAATTAAAGGAAATCCCTCCTCTTCGTTTCCAAATTATTCATAAATTTCAAGAACAATTATGCAAAACAGAGACAACGAGAATCAAGCCCCAGATTTTGTACTCGTCACAGCGTAGCTTCTACTCCTTGGATAAACCAAATCCCCCTTCTCCTCCACGCCACCTTCAAACTCGCAAGCACTATCTTCATCAATCCTACCCATTCCAACGCTGCAACTCTTAGGCAGCCCCGTGGACTGTCTCACCCTCTGTGGATAAACAACATCGGCGTCGACATCTTTAATGTCCATACTCCTAACAGAAGCGGCCTTAACAAGCTCCCTGAAATCATCGGTTTCATTGGATCTGCAGGATCGCGAGCTGTAACTCTTGGGCAAGACGGGCATTTGGCCAGATGGGTAGCCATGGCTAACTCTCGGAGCACAATCCATGATGCTTCGTACATACAAATCCTTGGCCTTGCCAAGAGCTCTGATGGGTAGAGTAACGAATCGCATAAATTTGCTCCGATTGTGCGCTTTGGTGCTCATTTGGAATGCCCACGAAGTGTTCGATGAAATTACTGAGAGAGATTTGGGAACAGAGATGGTCGATTACAGGGGAGGGAATCGAAGTTGGATGAAATAAATCAAAAAAAGAGGAAAAGTGGGGATTGGAGCAGCCTGATTTGGAAGAAAATTAGGCGATGAAAGCGAGCAGGTGTGGGGAATTCGCGTAAAGCGTCGGCCAGAGCTAGAAATAATGGCGGAGTTGACTTGTGAAGATTCACAAACAGGTGAATTTTTTAAAAGTTCTTCAGCCTTATCCAACCCATTTTGATGAATCATTCATCGCCTTTTCAATGTTTAAAAGATCTTAGATTTGAAATTTTCATGGGAATTTGATCTTAGTCAAAATTTTAAACACGAAACCTCTTCTCTGCAATTTAATATTTCAAAGTTTTTGACTTTTTCAGAAATATCTCTTAAATGATTTGTGTAAAACCTTTTAGCATTTAGGTTAGAAATGAATAATATCATAAAAAACTCAATAATTTCGATTTTTGGGAAGTATCATGATCATCCAAGAAGAAGGGTTTCAATTTGTTCAAATAAACGATTTGAAGACCTATTGATTCTAACCACTGATTGCAGAGTTGATCGTTAGAACCTTTCAATTCATAGATGTGGATCTCGAACCTATGAATGAGGATATTCCCAAAACCCATGAAGAAAAAAAAGTAAGTGAGTGAGACAAAAAGAGAAGACACTTGGACAAAAAGAAACTAAGTGACTTAGACAAATCTTTTTTATCAATAACCTCAGACCAATCAATCGAATATTGATTAATACGTAATCGAGCGAACACTACTTCCGACCCTTTTTCAAATTTGATAAATGTTGGTCGATCGTATATTTCATTTACGTTCGAAATGGATAATATCATAAAAAAAAAAACAATTATTAATTTCATTCAATCCCTTATTGATTGATCTCGTATCTACACACCACTATAAATTATCTCAAATAAAGTAAAATAATAAATATTAATTTTGGGCATATGGGCAATGAATGGAGATATAAAAAAAGAAATAAATAAAATATTGTTAATTCGCACGTTGGCGGCGGAATTCAAATAAAATCATGAAAAAACCAGCAATTATTACATAAATATGAAGCCTTAATAGACCCATTGGAATTGAAATACAATATCTTATCATAAACCCAATAAATATAAATCAAATTTAAGAGTCACTTTGAATTAATATGATCATGTTCATATCAATCCTAATTAACTTTCATTATTTAAATGCATACCTAACTTCATTAATTAGTAGCCTTTATAATTTGTTCGGTAAAACCTTTTTTAAGAGTTTAATGCAATTATTATTTGACGTGATTATCTACCATAAAAT
Source organism: Cucurbita moschata (assembly GCF_002738365.1). NCBI lineage: Eukaryota > Viridiplantae > Streptophyta > Magnoliopsida > Cucurbitales > Cucurbitaceae > Cucurbita > Cucurbita moschata. The sequence goes on from NW_019268532.1 coordinate 3,334,623, forward strand.
TCGTTGACATAAAAAGGAATGTATTTACTAATTATTGTTTGATGAATACGACTCTGTCAACTTTGAGCATAAACTCTAATGGCTTTGTTTTGGGCTTCCCCAAAAGGCCTCACACGAACAGAGATAGTATTCCTTTTATAAACCCATGATCATTCCCTAAATTAGCCGATGTGAGACTTTCATTATCCAACAACTATATCATATGTAGTTTTCCTAAATTTCAAAGCGTTCTTCGAATAAATTATTAAATTAAGGTATTCTAGTAGGTTATAATGTGAAAAAAAGAAAGAAGAAGTTACGTATCTCAAATGGGTTTATTAATAGTGGGCAGATTTCCATTACTACGAGATGCTACAACAAAGATGAGATTTAATGACATGTCTCGATCCATGATGAAACGTGTATAATTTTACGTCTTATTTAATATAGGAAGGTTGTTGGCGAAGTGACATTTTATAGTCTAGTTGTCCAAGTAGAGAGTATCTCGTTCAAAATATCCCACGTATTACTTATATATTAGTTAATTGATAGTTTGACTTTAGCCAATCGGAAGACCGACAAAAAATTAAAATAGTAGAAATTTGTCACTGTATACATGACATGACGTGTTGTCTATTATGCACGAAAAATATCTTCAAAATATTTCATAAACAACATGCCTTAGAATTAGAATGGGCCGAAAGCCCAATAGTAAAGACAAAAAGCCCATACAGACATTAAAATGGGCTTCAACGAAGGCCCAATTAATCCGCAAAATAAAGGCATGCACAAAGCCCAATAGTAGTCACGAAAAGCCCATACAGACATTAAAATGGGCTTCAACGAAGGCCCAATTAATCCGCAAAATAAAGGCATGCCAAAGCCCAATAGTAGTCACGAAAAGCCCATACAGACATTAAAATGGGCTTCAACGAAGGCCCAATTAATCCGCAAAATAAAGGCATGCACAGTCAGCACCAGCGGTGGATAAGATCAAACAGCAACGAATCTATTAGATTTTGAAAAACAAGGATTTAAATATTAAATAAATTAATAAATCAGTTTCTGAAAAGGAGATATATATATATATATATATATATATAATATAAATAAGTTAAATAAATTGTAAAAAGTGACAGGTGAGCAGGTTTGACCAATTCTGAGATCTAGAAGACCGGTTTTATTTTGTTTACACGACCAAATCTCGGTCTTCGCTCTTTGCTTTGACTGCTTTGCTTCAAATTACGAAGAAAAACTTCCCCCTTTGTCATTCCATTTACTGACACGTGTCCTTTTATTACCCAAAAACAAAACAAAACCAAGGCCACGTTCCAGCAGATGTTCTTGGAGACACACACAAGAGAGAAGACTGCACGGTCCTTCTGCAGCATTACAAAAATGAAGGCTTTTCTTAGGGTTTTTAAGGGCAGTCTTTGTGGAAGTGTTTAAGCCTTCTCCTCCGCTCTGGTGATTTTCTTTTGGTTTTTGTTACTTTTCCGATGTGGGTCATGATTTTTCTGATCTGGGTTTGTTTATTTCGCCGTTTCCGATGTGGGTCATGATTTTTCTGATCTGGGTTTGACTATTTCGCCATTTTTGAGAGCTTGAATAGGAAGCTTTGGATTAGTGTAATGAAGAAGGAAAAGCAGGGGAAAGCTCAGATAAAGTAAGAGACGAAGAAAACAAAGAAAAGCAAACATTTTTGCCTGTGATTGTCAATCAGACCGACACTGTAGTGTAGTGTACACAAGGGTTTTCTATAATGCCGATGTACCAGCCGTCTACTTGGAGAGCAGGGAATCCCAAGCTTGTAGTAGCTTGCGGAGCGCAGATTCTAGATCTGGAAACTGTCGTCAAAGATGGGATTCTCGGCGGCGGTGGCGGCGGTGGCGGTGGCGGTGGGGAGAAGTTAGATCTGAAGGAGATGATTGTGGAGCTGGAATCGTCAATAGAGGTCCCATCGGTGTTCATTTGCCCAATTTCTCTCGAGCCGATGCAAGACCCGGTGACACTCTGTTCTGGGCAGACCTACGAGCGGTGCAACATTCAGAAATGGTTCTCTTTAGGCCATTTGACTTGCCCCACAACAATGCAAGAGCTTTGGGACGATTCCCTCACACCCAATCGGACCCTTCACCAGTTGATTCACACCTGGTTTTCGCAGAAGTTCTTCGCGTTCAAGAAGAAATCAGAGGACGTTCAGGGGAGAGTAACAGAGCTTTTGGATTCATTGAAGAAGGTCAAGGGTCAAGCTAGAGTTCAGTCCCTGAAAGATCTCCGGCATGTCGTCGCCGCCCATTCCTCCGCCAAGAAGATGGTGGTCGACAACGGCGGCGTGGCTGTAATCTCTTCTCTTTTGGGTTCTTTCACTTCCCACGCAGTTGGGTCGGAAGCCGTGGGGATTCTCGTAAATTTGGATCTCGATTCGGAGTTAAAGAACAATTTGATTCAACCCACAAGAATATCACTAATTGCAGATATTTTAAACGAAGGCTCCATCGAAACCAAGATCAATTGCACGAAATTCATCAAGAAATTAATGGACGGTGACGATTCAAGAACAGAGAGCGTTTCAAGTTTGAGTTTACTCGTGGGATTGTTAAGAATGGTGAAGGATCAAAAACACCCAAATGGGGTAACCGCCGGACTTAGTTTACTCCGATCGCTCTGTTCAAACGAATCGATAAAGAAGCAACTGGTAAGCATCGGCGCCGTCGGGAAACTCGGCGGTGCTCTGTCCAGTTTCATCGGCGATGGGTTGGAATCAGCGCTTTACATTCTCGACGGTTTGTCGTCTCTTCCAGAGGGAAGATTAGCGTTGAAAGATTGTGAAGAAACGATTAAGAATTTGGTGAAATTATTGATGAAAGTATCTGAGATTTGTACTGAATTTGCGTTGTCAATTTTATGGGCGGTTTTCAAGGTGGCGCCGGAGGAATGCGCGGTGGTTGCGGTGGATGCAGGATTGGCGGCGAAGTTGCTGCTTGTGATACAAAGTGGGTGCAATAAAGAGGTAAAACAGAGATCATCAGAGCTATTGAAATTGTGTACTCTAAATTACCCGGATTCCATCTTCATTTCTAAATGTAAGCTTACGAGAACTATACAATAAAAGATAGCTTTTTTATCCCCTAGCGTTTTAAAACTGTGAGGGAAAGCTCCAAAGGAAAAGTTCAAAGAAGACAATATTGGCTAGCGATGAGTTTGGATGATTACAAATAGTATTAAAGCCTAACATCGAACGATGTGTGAGCGAGAAGGCAGAGCTTCAAAGGAGGTAGACACAAGGTGGTGTGCGAGCGCCTCGAATGGAATGGATTGAAGGGTCCCACATCGATTGAAGGAGTGAACAAGTGCTAACGAGAACACTGGGCTCCAAAGCCGTGAATGGGAGGACGCTAGGCCTCGAATGGAATGAATTGATGGGTCCCACATTGATTGGAGAAGTAAACCAGTGCTAACGAGTACACTAGGTTCCAAAGCCCTGAATGCGATTGGAGAAGCGAACGAGTGCTAACGAATACACGGTTCTCTGAGAATTCTCACATGGATGGGGAAGAATTTTGGTTTCCTTTTTAGGAGCACATGGTTGGGGGAAATTAATAAAATTAAGGGTTGAATGTTGATATAATTAGAGTCACGTGCAGATGGAGTTGGGTAATTATCAGACACGAGAACATTGCTTGTTGTCGGCCCAAATGCCACCTTCCCCAACTTCACCTTCTCATAAATCACGTGTTCTTCTACCAAATCCATTTCTTTTTCTTTTTTTCTTTTTTTTTTTTATGGCAAAAAGAATTTATAATATTCCTCTCCCTCACTTAGTATGAACATGCACTAGACCTCTAGTCACGTTTAGTGGTACGATAATGAATCTGTCTAGTAGATTCATGTGCATGTAAGTGGACCAAATATAGGGGATTCAAGTTCTTTCTTAAACCTGGTTGAATAGATCATATATATATATATATATATATATATATATATATATATAGTGGGAGAATTTACTTATTCACTTGTTTGTTACCCTGAATCATGAGAATCTACTTATTTACTTGTTTGATATATGAATCATGAATGAATTAGGAGAAGAATTCGGAGAAGATTTACTTGTTTGTTATATGAATCATAAATGAATTAGGAGAAGAATTCGGAGAAGATTTACTTGTTGTTTGTTACATGAATCAGAAGAATCTACTGATTTACTTGTTTGTTACCCTGAATAGGAATCTATTGATTTGTTGACATGAATTAGTAGAATCTACTGATTTACTTGTTTGTTACCCTAAATTAGGAGAATCTACTGATTTACTTGTTTGTTACCTTGAATCAGGAGAATCTACTGATCTATTTGTTATCAGGAGAATCTACTGATCTACTTGTTAGTTACCTTGAATTAGGAGAATCTACTGATGTACTTGTTAGTTACCTTGAATCAGGAGAATCTACTGATTTACTTGTTTGTTACCTTGAATCAGGAGAATCTACTGATTTACTTGTTTGTTACCTTGAATCAGGAGAATCTACTGATTTACTTAGAGAATTTACTGATTTACTTGTTTGTTATATGAATTAGAAGATTTACTTAGAGAATCTACTGATTGATTTACTTGTTTGTTATTAGGAGAATGGAATCTACTAATTTAATGTTACCATGAATCAAGACAATCTACTGATTCATGAATCAAGAGAATCTACTGATTTACTAGTTTGTTACTGAATCAGGAGAATCTACTAATCTACTAGTTTGTTACTGGATCAGGAGAATCTACTAATCTACTAGTTTACTTGTTACCATGAATCAGAAGAATCTCGATTTACTCATTTGTTACCATGAATTAGGATAGTCTACTTATTTACTTGTTGAGAATCTACTTATTTACTTGTTTTTTACAATGTAACAATGTAATCCTCATTATACACATCTACAAATATATGAGGTCATGCACATCTAAAAAGTCGTGATCTATATAGGTCTGAGGTCATGCACATCTAGAAAGTCGTGATCTATATAGGTCTGAGGTCATGCACATCTATAAATAAACAAGGTCGTGACCCATAAAGTCATAGTGCCACCTAACATGGTATATGTGTATCACTTTCATATACAAATAGTTGTGTGCACCACTTTTGTACACATAGAACCAACTATGCTTATACCACTTCCACAATTTTTTGCCTCGTCGAGTACACATCACTTTTATATATAAGTGCTTTCACTTTCAAACACATTAACCGTACACTAAATGTTTAATGTATAGGTTATGGACCCATAAGAGCCAAGAAAGAAGAGAATGTGAGAATATTTCATGCACAAACATTTCTTTTATTTTCCTTTCATTTAATGTATATATAAAACATTATAGTTTGCAATAACTAGTATACCAAGATATTTAAAAATGCACGCACGAATATATCATATCACAATATTCATGATAATCATTTAATATAGGCATACATAAATAATTTGAAAGAGCCATTAGAGATCCTCTAAGCTTAAGGAAATACTGCAAAATGGTTTAATTTAGAGGTAAATTTGGTTTTTTTTGGTGATGGATTTGCAGCACAATAATAATAATAATTTGATTATGAAGTGTAGTAATGAGAGAGGAACAATAATTCATCCACATTTTGCAGAGGAGTGTGTGTCCAAATCATGAGTTGATAGCATCGGTATAGATGTAATCAGAATGAGCCTCTAAGGTTGTTCTAACCAGGCACACCTCTGCCTCTCCTCCCTTGCAAACATCTTCACGACCCTTTTGATGAGTGATTTGGCTGATGTCGAGGGGGGTGGCGGTGGGCGTTGTGGTGATTGGACGGGCTTCGGCGGAGGAGGAGAGAATGGACATTGTTATGAGTGCTGCGATGGTGAAGACAGCCACCAGCTTCGACATCTTCACCTGGAGTTGAGTCTTGAAAATGAATGCGGTGAAGCCGTGGAGGATGCCTGTTTTGTTGGGGGGGTTTTATAAGAATGATTTGGTGAGGGTTTCAACGTTGCACCGCTTGTTTTGCTGGCTTTGCTATATTTATCTTTTTCTTTCTTTGTTATTACATGGCTGATCTTCAATTTAACTAAAAATAAAATGGTTAATTAATTGTTTGATTTTTCTTATTTATACACGTGGCAACTTCTTTTTTTTTCGAGAATATTTGCTAAAATCATAACCTCCACGGACTGTTCAGTCAATTTCAAATATTTGTTTATTTTGAGTCCTCTACTAATTGAGCTATAAGGACCATTTACTTTCCGACACATTAGACGACGTATTTTCACAGTAGATTTGAACGGGTAGACGTATTTTCATAGTAGATTTGAACGGGTAACAGGAAGATTTTGAGTCGTCTGCTCTACTAATTGAGCTATACTGGCTATTTCCTTTCCGACACATTAGACGTATTTTCAATAGCAGATTTGAACCAGTGAGACGAAGATTTTCAGTCCTCTGCTCTACCAACTAAGCGATACCGGTCATTTTCTTTCCGACACATTAAAAACTTATCAAAACAAATAGACTTGAAATTTCGAAACAACTCTCTATTTAGAGACGAATGAAAAGATGCAGTTGAATATAAAATCCAGGATTTAATCGGACTGTCTACGAAGAAGATTAGAACATCCCAATGTCTTTTGCTGAATTTATAGAATCATCGTCATTCTATGATTTGTGATTTGCTTCCTCTTTGTACAATTTGTTCGAAAATGACATTTTTCTCCACAACTCCATACTTTATGTTTAGAGTGGTTTAGAAAGACTAATAAATGTATACTAGATATTTGTTCGTAATAAAAGGATAAATATGATACCTATGATAAGGGAAGCAAATATTTAGATATTTGTCTATAATAAAAGATCAAATATGATATATATGGTAAACTATAATTCAGTATTAAATATCTTTAGTATTAATCATAGTTCAGGATAAATGTTTGGTTCATGCAATATTTGATGTTTTGAGCGTGACACGTATATTTAGCTCTAACATGATGATATGAAGATAGAATGATTAAGAAATGGTTACTATAATTGAAAGTCACTACCTATGCCAACAAGGTACAACTTTATTTTTGATGGTTCAATTATAAGAACTCAAGGTGCACCTTCCTTTTCGATGACTCAATCATAGAAACTTCATGGTTAGGCGTGGTTTGTCTAGAGATACATGTAAGTGAGAATAAAACATGCTGAAATGAGTTGTCTTGGATTATCGGATAATCTTGGGAATGAGAATTGATACGAAGCAAACAACCTCATATTCAAATAGTATTGGTCGTAATCTAATTTATTTATATTTGGAAGCAACACCACACACTCGTACATTTCCTACCGTTGTTTCTCTTCATTATGTGTGTTTGTTTTGTTTTCAAATGCCCTCTTCAATACGGCACCAATCTCTAATCTCTCATGTATTTGATGCTTCTATTTGTGCACCATACATTACATTTGGATAAGCTTGATTTATTTTCGATGAATTTTAGTTGCGTTCGTGATTGGTTTCAAAATTTGAATTCGGTATCTGATGAATCTATTAGGGAGAGGTTTTCACACCATCATAAAGAGTAAGTTATAAGGGTGTTTCGTTTTCCTCCCCAACCAATGTGGGATATCACAATCCACTCTCCTTCAGGGCCCAGCGTCCTCACTGGCACTAGTTTCTTTCTCCAATCAATGTAGGGCCCATACCAAATCCACCTCCCTTTGGGGCCAGCGCCCTTACTAGCACGTCGCCTCGTGTCTACCCCCTTCGGGGAACAGCCTCCTCGCTGGCACATAGTCCGGTATCTGGCTCTGATACCATTTGTAACGACCCAAGTGCACTGTCAGCAGATATTGTCCTCTTTGGGCTTTCCCCTTCCCCTCAAAGCTTTAAAACACGTCTACTAAGGAGAGGTTTCCACACCCTTATAAAGGGTGTTTCACTCCTCTCCAACCAATGTGGGATATCACAGATGTAGTCTTCTATTTATTCATATACCCTTCTTTTACTCAGATGTCACATACCTACATTATTTCTTTATAACTACGTCTAAGAATAATATGAACACAATTTTACAGCGACATATATTCCTTCGATTTACCTCAACTACATTATTTCTTTATAACTACGTTTTTTTTCCCTTATAGAACTAACAAGATGACGAGATCATTTTTCCATATGAGAAAATGGAAATTATTTTATAATATTAAATCAATGGAAGATGGAATGCGTGATATACACGGTCCACACGTGTGAGTATGGATCCACCAATCGGTTCGTACACCTCCTAAGTCCCTTTCATGGTCAGACGAGCATTCTCTAAAGCTATTGATACCAACACTTGTTAGGTATTGTAGCCCTTAGATTAGATCCTCGAACCAGAATTAGAGCATTTACATTCATGTCTATTTTAGTAACCCTTAATTTAAATTGGGATATTGTTTTTATTTTGATTTGAATTCATGTTATTTATTTTATAGCTAATAACATTATCGTTTTAAAAGAATTTCTTACGAGCTTTAAGCTCATGACACCATTTAAAATGTTTTCAAAAAATTTTCCGCACATATTAAGTATGTAATGTATGGAGTGTCGTCTGCATTTTAATCTTATATTTATTAATGGACCTATTATCTAAAATATTTTAGATTATTATGCATTTTCAAATATTCGATATCTCAAATAAATAATCTATTATTATTTTTTAAACTATTATATTAAAAAATTTCAAATAAGAAATGCATGTGAGTGGTTGGAAATATTTTCAGGTACGGTGAAAAAGAGAGAATATCCCAAAAATGACCGAATAATTTGATGGTAAACCGCTTCAATACCTAACTCTTTCTTGTTACAGAATTAGGTGAGGGTGAGGATAGCATAAGAGACACAAAAATAATTATTAATATTATTTGATTATCAAACTGTATTAATCATGGAGGAATAATAATTTATCCTCATTTTTCAGAGGAATGTGTGGTGAATTATGAACGCAATGGTCGGAATACAACCGCTCATGACTTGGTATCATCGGTATAGATGTAATCGGTATGAGCCTCTAACGTTCTTTTAGCCAGGCACTCCTTTGTCTCTCCTCCTTCGCAAACATCGTCGTGACTCTTTTCAGAAACGACCTGATTAAAGTACCAATAAACATTAATTGCATGATGAAATTGTTAATAATCACGGATCTTCAGAATGGCTTTGGTTTAAAGCTCTTATATGAATGGAGATGTATTCCTTACTTATAAACTCATGATCGAAGAGATTTGAGATTTTAGGGTACCTGATGTGCGATATGGTTGAGGTCGAGGGAAGTGGCGATGGACGTAGCAATGGGACGAGCGTCGGAGGAGGAGAGAAGGGACATTGTCACGAGAGCTACGATGGAGAAGAGAGCCACGAGCTTTGACATCTTCTTGGCCTAGAATTGTGACGTGAAAATGAATGGAAGGGAGGCGTGGAGGGTTTTATATTGGCGAGTGAATCGCTGGCATAATGATGAGATGGTGACTCTTTGGCCTTAACGCCCCTTGTTTTCCTTTATTTGCATATTTAAGGTAACATGACTCAACTTCTTACTTTTAACCAAAAATTTTAAAACAAAACAAAAAAAAAAAATTTTGAAAACAAAAAATGACTCAAGTCCACCGCTAGCAGATATTGTCCTCTTTGAGCTTCTCCTAACCTTTGGAAACGCGTCTATTAGGGAAAAGTTTCTATACTGCAAAGGTATTTTGTTCTCCTCTCCAACCAATGTGGGATATCACAAAAGTCGTTTGAGGGACTCTTTTAAGTCATAGTTGATAAGCTCGTAGTTTTTTTTTTAACGAATAAGATAGGTTAGTTGATATTGACGTTAAAGAATAGTGAGTCACAATATCAAAACAGTAACCATTTTGTTGGGTCGTAGTCCAATTCATTCATATTTGGAAGGAACACCACACACCTTAACCATTCTTCAACCAAGTTTCGTATTTGTTTTATTTTCGAATACCCCTTTTAATAGGGCACCAACCTCTTAATTATATGCCGCTATTTTTCTATTTTCATTTTGAGGTGGATGTAATTTGAAATGTCGAAATCGTGGAAAACGACAACGGTCCATCATAGATTGATTAGGTTTGAATAAGATTTATTTATTTTCCATCGACTTTATTTTATTTTAGTTACTTCCGTGGTTGGTTTCATTAGTTCTAGTTCTAGTCAAAATAAGACTCGTTGAAATAAAAGCATAACTCAACAAAAATTAATATTTCTATACTTTATATTGGTTGTACCGAAAAAAATCAATTAAATTATAATCATTATAATCATTATTTAACATTTATATTTTCAATGCTTTAAAATAATAAATATAAATTTATTGGTAAGAGTATTTTTTTTTTTAAAAAAATGGCAAATCTATTATTTTTTCTTTGTTTTGAATGGATTTATGTAAGAAAAAATAAATATAAATAAACAAATAAATAAATAAATAAAAGGGGGAATTTCGAGTACAAAAATTAGCAAAGCTGACGACAAAACAATTGAGAAAAGAAAAGCGCCGTTGCCGGGGATCGAACCCGGGTCACCCGCGTGACAGGCGGGAATACTTACCACTATACTACAACGACCTTGTTGTTCAAGTAATTTAGTTTTATAAATTTGACTAATTTCTATTCTCTGTTTTTCAACTGTGAAGTTTATTGCTTCATCGGTTCCAACGCACCGCATTTCCCAGAAAAAGAAAATCATCTCCTTTCTGTTCTACTGCATAGTTTCTCTCAGAACTGGGAGCGTATTCAAACATGTTGTTTCTGCGTTCTTTTTCATTTTTAGAAATTTGAAGCTTCCGGGAGATATGCTCGGAGATGGAGGAGAAACTCCTTGCAGGTACGACTGTTGCGTTTCCTTCTCTTTGACTAGAGCCATGACATTAATCATTACTTGCTTCGCTGGTATACTCCGTTTCTATGCTTCAAATTCTGGTTCTCGATTATTGAATCCTGCTGCATTCAATCTGTTCTTCTCAGCCAACTCGCTGATCATTTTGATTTTCATACATTTGTATTCTTGGAGACTGTAGAGTGTAGTTATATTATGGTTGACGTTGTGATAAATCGTGATCGATTACTAGATGTACGAGAGTTATTGTTATCAGGTTATTGACAATTGTTTTGTTTCGACTAGTTCTACTATCTCGCTTCATCCATTAGTGTTGAAGCTTTTGTTGAAGTTGAAGTAAAATAGAAGTATACGGAATTAATGAGGTTCTGTGTTTAATTTGTTGATATGAATTTTTGAGCATGGTTAAGGATCGGACAAGCTGTGGTAGAAGAGCCAGATGCTTCGGATGTTGAAATTGATCCTTGTTTTTGGGCTTAATATACATAATTATGCATAAACTTTGGGCTTGTCATACTGTTGATACATTTCTGAACTTAAGGTTGTACTAGTTCTATTAATTTCAACTTTGTTTCTCTGTGGTACAATTGGATTTGTTGAAATTTCAGGGTTATTATTCAGGTCTTGACAGAGACTGACGATTGCTATTGCGTACTTCTCAATGCACATGATGGTGTAGCTTTTCCTGGAAAGGATTATGAAGAAAATTGCAATTCTGGTGATGTTATGGCCTCGGTATGGATTCTGGTTCTCTAAGTACGAAGAATTCCAAGGTTTGAGTTGGTTCACTTTCAAGCAGTCTAACTACTATTATTTACTTGTTGTCAAGAGCTTCTATGGAGGGATTCAAACCATTTGAACCTCTAACCTCTTGGTTGAGGCTACTAGATTGTTCGTGCATTGGTGTTCATTTGGATCTCATTTTAACATAGTAAATCAAACTTTTATGTTAATGTTAAAATCTTAGTGTTGCTCAACTTCATGCTGGTTTATGTTGAGGTTTTTACTTGAATTGATTGTAGAATGTAGAGCTTTCTTGTTATTTCTGCAATTTTATCCGAAGGGGCTGCCTGTGTTGAGGTTTTACTTGAATTGATTGTAGAATGTAGAGCTTTTCTTGTTATTTCTGCAATTTTATCCGAAGGGGCTGCCTGTACTGTTTTGGTGATGGGGAATAATTGTTATGAGTAACACACTAGCAGAAAGGGGGTTCTTCTCGTTAAATATTCTTAATTCAATCTCCCTTGGAATTCAATATTATATATATATGTTTTTTTTTTCCTTTTCACTGATCTGTAAATTCATGTTATAAGTGAGTAGAAGATTTGAACTGTGTTGAAATATGAGTATTGACATGAACCATGAAATCTCCTCATAAGTATTGGGTACAAATACTCACATTGTCCTAAATGCTGCAGATTACTACTCTATACTCTGGATTTGTCAGCTACCAAATGGTTTGTGATGCATACGACGGTATATTTTTTTTCTAGAATATCTTTCTTCTTCAATGCGGTATAAATTTATCACATTGAGTTTCCATTCTGGTTCTTATGGGGAAGAACTTTCTTTTGTTCAAATTTCTCCAGCACGTTTGTGGATATGGGGTGTTGCATTAATTCATTGTTCCTTGGTATGATCTAGGATGTAGGATGCATGTAACTAATCCGTAGTAATGTTTTCTCTGAACTAATAATGGACGTTTCATGTTCTTAATTTGAATAGAGCCGACCTTCTCTGTTAATTCTAGAGTTTGAACTAGTCTACCATTTGATATCTTTTTCTTTAATATTTATTAATCAAATCCCAAGTTCTTCAATTCTCCGGAAAAGATTTGGGATCTTATTCAGCAATAGGAAATGAGAGATTCACATGATGGGTAATTGAAACCAAGTTGGGGCCTTTTTCTGTTGAGTTGTTCTTGTACCCAAATATGATGTTCAACAGATGGACGGAAAGCACTTTGCATTGCTTCTCCGTTAAGTGTTATTCTGGAATTTGTATTTATTTATTTTCCCAATGGGCTGAACGCCTATCATCCTGTATATAAAAAAAACTTTTTTCCCCGAAAATTCTACACTTGCTGTCCTGCTTTCAAGTCTCAACTACTTTTAAATTTTATCCACTCTTTCCCTTATTGGAACTTGAGTCCATTTTCATTCATTTCTAGTATTATGGCCAAGGTGTGAGCAGGATCAATGTACTTAGTTAACAAGCTTTTAGAGTTTGTAAGCTACACGGAGGCTTTTGTTTGCCTTTGCCGTATTCCTCGAAGTTCCACGGTAGCTAACTTTATTGTTCTGGCTTGGTCCTCTTAACACACGAGCAATCTGTGCTAAAAAAATGCTATTCATACAATACCAAGTATGAACATCGCTTTATTGAGCATATCACCCACTTTTTTGTCGCATCTAGATTAGAATTATATGTGCCATAACAAAGTTATATTTTGCATTGAGATACGCGTTAAAAGTAATCAATTTGTGGCAGTTGGGTTTATAAGAATCACGACTCTCTACAGTAGTATGATATTGTCCACTTTAAGCGTAAGTTCTTATGATTTTGCTTTTAGTTTTCTCAAACGGCCTTATACCATTGGAGATTGTATTCCTCACTTATAAACTCATAATCATTCCGTAAATTAGCCAACGTGAGATTCTCTCTCAACAATCCTCAATAGGCACCTGACGGCATCAAGGTAAGACACATTAAGGTAAATAATGCAGATCAAGGTAGACACATTAAGGTAAATAATGCAGGTAAAAAACTGGCTTCTAATTTGTAATACCATGTTAATTTTGTTCACTTTGTGCAGGTAAAAAGTTCGATTTAGGGGGAGAGGTGCAGAACTTGCATGTTAGCCTCCATTATCGGTAAATCTAGACTCCGTTTCGTAAGCTGAAGGCTAAAAACTAATTGTTAATTAGGAAAGACAACTCTACGAAAATCTGCTGTAAATATAACGTGGAATCTTCTCTACTTGAGATTCGATAATGTGCATGCCATGTTTTGAGGCATGGGGCAAGGCTCCGGATCAAGTGCAAAACAGACCGTACTTTTCAGGGTTAGGTTAAAAAAGCTGCCGCTTTCGATTGAATAAATAGGATTAAAGAAACACACTTCTTAGAAGTTATTTTGTTCTTATAGGTAAGATATGCATGTGTTCTTTGGTCTATAAACTCTAGTTTATGTATATAATATGTTGTGCTTCTGCCCATCAAGTTTAGAAATTACTAAAACCTTGCTCAAGTTACATAACGTCCTCTCAAAGTTTTTAAAACGCGTATGCTAATGAGAGGTTTCTACCCATTTATAAAGAATTTTGCATTCTTCTCCCTAGGGTCAAATGTCTTTGTTGGCACACTGCCTCGTGTCCACCCTCGAGGCTTAGCCTCATCGCCCGATGTCTGGCTCTAATAACATCTGTAATGGTCTAAACCCACTATTAGCAGATGTTGTCCTCTATGAATTTTCCCTTTCGGACTCCTCCTCAAGATTTTTAAAACACATCTACTAGAGAGAGGTTTCCACACTTAGAATGTTATTCATTTCTCAAATTCTTCTTTTTGATGCACGTATATAGTGGTATTACATTCTTCATATATGCCCATCCTTAACAGTCAAAATATACCTTGTTGTCTCCACATTGTAGGGACCAAATAAGTATAAGCAGGTTACCCTCCTTCTGAAAGAGGCTATAATCCCTCAAGGCTCTGTTATGACAGAGCTTGTCGGTATCGGGCGCTGAAAGGGATAAAAACTCAGAATAAAGAACAACTTTTGGGCAATGGGTGTAGTGGGTGTTGGCAACTTTCCCATAAATTGTGCACAGAGCAGTTTACCAAAAGCAGGGTGATAGCTTTGGGTTGTGGCTTTCCATTTTAGGCTGCTTTTAATAAATTCAATCGTCCATCCAAGTGTCGATGGTTGCAAAGTGATGGGGTTAGCCATACCTCTTCCAACTTTTGATTTCCCATGGCAACATGATCTCCACGCCGCCATGTCGTTTTTTGCTTCACTCTTCTTCATTAAGCTAAACCCTAGACACTCTCACATTACTCCTCCTTTTCTCTTAAAGTTAAAGCCAATAATATTTCTGGTCCACTACTCCCCCAAAAACTACTACTGTTTATGTAGCATTAAGCCAATTCTATATTACTCCTTTCTCATATTTTGCCACATTACCCTCTCTTTTAGTATGCCGGTCTTTGCATAATTTCAAGTATCCATGACATGCCCCAAAATTAGTGGTAGATAAAAGTATTATTTGATTCTAAAAGTCATTATTATTATTCTTTATTTAGTATCTTGATAGAATTGAAAAAATTTTGTTAATTAGTTAATTAAAACGGAACTTCTTTGTAGTGGCTCTGTTCTATGTCTCATTTCATAGAAAACCTCAAAGTGGCTCCATTTCATTATATTCCATCTATATCCCTATTCCATTCATTTAATATCTTTGTGTTGAGATAAGAGATGTCGTTTATAGTCTATTTGTTTCTATTTCTATATATATATATGGAAAGTTAAAAAATTATCATATATATAATAATCCAAAAATTGCAATAGAAAAGAAAAAGGGAGGTTTGTGAAGATTTTAAAATCTTTTATACTAGGTAATCGAGTATCCTTGTGCACGAAGATAATCAATTCGGTCGTTGTGATTGGACTCTCTTATAGATTTCTAACCAGAGTTCTCTTTTCTTAATCTCATTGGTTGTTAGGATGAAAATGTTCGAATTTTCATGATTCTTCCTTTTAAAGTATCAATTTGACCATAAATTTCAAATTTCAAATTTGAATAAGGGTTTAATTGGTTCCTTAATTTTAACAAAAAGAGAATAAATAAGTGTGAAATTGGTTAATTCATTAATTTCAATCAAATAAAATAAAAATAAGTTTGACCAACCCATAATCTAAAAATTAAATAATTTTACTAAAATTTAAAAAATGATGATAAAAAAAAAAAAAAAAAAAAAA
>NW_019268532.1:3351307-3354546 GCF_002738365.1 Cucurbita moschata
ATGATAAAAAAAAAAAAAAAAAAAACTAGTTGTTTTTCTCTAAGATTTTATTGTTTATCCTTTATTGTTTAAATTTTTTCTTACTTTTCTCCAAAAATAAAAATAAAGCTCGAAAGCAATGACAAAAATACTTTTAACATTTTTGTGATGAAACCAATCACGTGCTATTTTAATAGAAATTATATATATATATATATTATTTATTTTTATTTTTTTAATTGGTTGGATATGTTTAGGTCACTCCTCCAAAGTTTCATGCTTTATTGGGCCCCACGTGTCTCTCCCATTCCTCCCATAAATACCCAACACTCCCTCTTCCTTCATCCCCTTTGCTCTCTCTCCCTCTCTCTCTCTCTCTCTCTCTGAGCTTAGTTTTGTTCTAACCATGGGGGAACAACATGCTGGGTTTCAGAGTGAGGTTCCTGACAACCATGCCTTCACTGCCACTGAAATCCAAGAGCTTTTATCCCTCTTTCTACTCAACCACGCCACCTCCGACTCCCAGGCTTCCAATCCCACCACCACAGACCCGAGGAAGCTGCGCCGGATGTTATCCAACCGGGAGTCTGCCCGCCGCTCGCGGTGGAGGAAGAAAAGACATTTGGAAGATCTCAACAATGAAGTGAACCGGTTGATGACCCAGAACCGCGACTTGAAGGACCGACTCGCCCGGGTTCTCAACCGCCGTCATGTCGTTTTGAGACAAAATGATTGGTTGTGGATGGAGTCCGTGGGCCTTCGGTCCAGGCTTTCGGATCTTTGCCGGATCTTGACCGCCATGTCATCGCCGTCCATCACGCTCACCTAAAAGTTAAATAGGAAAAATAGGGAAATAAAAAAATCTGCTTAGCTCTTAAAAAAAAAAAAATGTTAATGCTTTTTTTTTTCCCTTTTCTTTCTCTTTAGCTATGAGGTCTATAATTAACTTAATCAAATAATTTATATTAATAAAAATTTGTATTGTTCGTGCCGAAGAAAGAAATAACAACTATACTGGAGACAGTAACAAGTGTCTATTACTTGAGTATAAGCTCTCATGATTTTAAGCTTTTCAGAAGGTCTCTTACCAATGGAGAGAGTATTGTTTTATTATAAACGCATGATTATTTCCTAAATTAACCGATGTAGGACTTTCATCCAACACCTCCCCTTGAACAAAGTACGTCTCCCCTTAATCGAGACTCGACTCCTTTTTCTTTTGGAGTCGTTTGTTCGACATTTGAGAATTCTACTGACATGGTTAAGTTTAGGTCGTGACTCTGATATCGAGTTAAAAATTAAAAAATTCTAGTACAATGTTAATAAGAAACATAAGTGGAATTGAAAGTCCAAGAAACATAGGTGGGATCGAAAATGGTAGATTGTGAGATCACACGTCGGTCAAAAATGGGAATGAAGGATGTGAAAACCTTTCCTTAAAAAACATGTTTTAAAAATCTTGAAGGAAAATCTATAAAGAAAAGTTCAATGAGACAACATCTGTTAGCGATGAATTCGAGTTGTAATACAATCGTACTGCGACCGTTCATTCGATATGGTTAATGTTTGTCGATATATTTTAATTTATCTAATTGACTTATTTTATATTAAAAAAAAAAAAAAAATTTGGTTGAGAAAAGAATCTTGACCAATGAGGAGCCTTCAAATTTTTAAATATTATCATAAAGCCAATAATTATAAACAATAATAATAATAAATAAATAAATAATAAAAGGGAATTTGTAAGAAGGGTATCTTTTGGGCGTGGGATGCACGTGACTGACTGTCGGGTGAATCACTGAAACCCATGCAGTTGTCCACAAAATTCTATTTTTACAGATTTAATTTTGATTATTTTAAAAATTAGGATTTTAATGGTTGAAATTTTTATCTAAAATTTTCACGAGTCGAGAGGGTGGCAGAGCCGATTAATAAGTAACACGTTATTACACTTTAAAATCTCAAATAACTCAATGAGACGTGGATTCGACTTTTCTTATTGTCTAAACCTTTGAACTCTCTTCGTCGAAGCTTCTTTTAGAAATAGATGATGGTCCACTACGAGCTCCAAATCCTTACTCCTCGTGTCACCCTAGTTTTTCTGTCTACTTTATGTTGCTTTCATCCTACTTGTAATTTTTTGAATCCCGTCATTCATGACTTGGACTGACTTGAGGTGATAGCAACAGACGTTCACTTACCGAAGACCTACACCTCTTCCTATATAGGCTCAATGTCTTCTAAAGTTTGATTCAATTGTTCTATCTGAACATCTACTTGTGGGTAAAAATTCGTGCGAAAATCTAAACAAGTGCTTCAAGCGTTCTATAAACTTCTCATTGTCGAAGAAAATTGAGGCAAGCACTTGTGCAACCGAAATATCTTTTCCATGTATAACTGTGTTCAATTCTCAATCGAGTTTGACTTGGTGAGTCAATTGATATGACCCAGATCAAAAGCAAACCTCTAGCCGTTCTCACTATGGCACGTTCAAAGGATGCAACATCTCTTCTCGTTGCCTCGACACTTTCACTTGCTAACATACTATATTATCTATCTCTTTATGGTATGCCACCAGTAATACTGCTTTAAATCCTGATATTTCTTTAAACTATTTACATGCACCAAAAATGTAGAATTGTGAACCTAAACCAAAATCACATCACTGAGCTTATCACTATCGAGCACATGTAGAGTTTCCTTTGTCAAAGAAGACCATTATGAGAACAGGGGACGCTCAAGTGACATGTAGATATAATGAAATTAGTTTTCCTCTTAAAAAAAAAAAGAATTAATTAAACGAGTGACGTGAAAGAGCTTCATCTCTTTGGGTGATGACTCGAGCAAAGGAGCTCGTGTAATCCTTCACTCAAACAAAAATTTTCCTTATAAGAATCTTTCACAGAGCTGAAACCATTCACGGTAGCTAATATCAAAACTTTATTGATATTTCACATTATTTTTTTCTTTAATCTCGAGATAACAATGAATGACATCATCACGTAACATTGTATAGTTCCTGTAGGACACCATATTAGTCCAAAGTACAATATTCTAGTCGATAACAAAGAAAAGTTACCCGAGTAAAAAAAAATCGCTATCAAATGTCAAAAGTAAAGAACAAATCGAATCTATTTAGATAAAATTAATTTTAATTGTTATAAAAACTATCTAAGTAGTAAAAAAATAGTATATCAAATATATATATATATATATATATATATATATATATATATATATATATATATATATATATATAT